>NW_006300375.1:717561-718256 GCF_000327345.1 Myotis davidii
TACCTTCACAATACCCACTAGCC
This sequence comes from Myotis davidii, assembly GCF_000327345.1. Classification (NCBI taxonomy): domain Eukaryota; kingdom Metazoa; phylum Chordata; class Mammalia; order Chiroptera; family Vespertilionidae; genus Myotis; species Myotis davidii. The sequence continues at coordinate 717,585 of NW_006300375.1, forward strand.
AATCAGGAGTGAGTATGCAAATTAATCCACCAAAGATGGTGGGTTAATTTGCATATGCAGGTGCCAAGCAGCCAGGGGCGGGGTGGGACACTTGCGTCGTCGCCATGGTGATGACGCAGGCATTCTGCACCATCCCTGGCAGCTCCAGGCCTCTGGGAAGCAAGAGAAGGTGGAAAGGTGACTCTGGGCCAGAGCGAAGTTAGTGCCTGCAGCCAGGGAAGGAAGGCCCATTCTTGCACAAATATTCGTGCATTGGGCCTCTAGTATTATATGAGATCTAAGAGTCTTACCACAAATTTTTTAATTATAAAGAAAAAATAACTTTACTGTAACATAACATGATGGATTCTATTTTAACCATGTAATTAAAATTAAAATCACCACCAATAGTGCAAATTTGTATTATATGCTTACTCATGAATAGGCTGAGAAGAATACAAAATCAGTATTATTTTACTGAAGTTATACTACATAAACCTGAACATGAAGATATCAAAAACCTTAACCAAGGGAACATTTTACAAATGTAATGCCCTCTGCTCATTCACATTCATGACATAAAAAAAATAAAAAACAACTGAGAAACTGTTCTAGATTAAAAAAGAATAAAGAGACATTTCTATGAAAGGCAATGCATGCTCATTGATTCAATCAACACTGAGGGGGAAAGAC
>NW_006300375.1:719307-725990 GCF_000327345.1 Myotis davidii
AAGGATATATGCACCCCTATGTTCATAGCAGCACAATTTACAACAGCTAAGATTTGGAAACAGCCTAAACGCCCATTAGCAGATGAGTGGATTAAAAAACAGTGGTACATCTACACAATGGAATACTATGCTGCTGTAAAAAAGAACTTACCATTTGCAATAGCATAGATGGACATGGAGAGCATTATGCTAAGAGAAATAAGCCAGTCAGAGAAAGATAAATATGACATGATCTCAATCATTTGTGGAATATAATGAACAACATATAGCTACATTTTTATACTATTATATAAAGTGTAAGAATTCTTAAGTTGTCTGTCTTCCATTTTTTATGCAATATTCTATGAACTAAAAACAATGATAATATTATCTCACCATTTTTCTGTTAGGTCACTTATGTCTATCTGCATCATGTTTTAGTATCCTAGTAAAAATATTTCAGAACCATAATCAAGAAAGGATAAATAAAAATATTTCTAGCTGCTCCTGATTTTAATGAAAATGCCTAATAATTCACCTTTTATGTTAAAAAAATAAAAATGTATAAGTTATTGTGGGAGAAGAGAAAGTTCTTCTTCTCAGGGGAATGCTAACAAAAATGTAGAAACAATGATGGAATTAGAAAATCACTGTTTCACAACCATGACAGCAATTACTGATTCAGGCAAGAATCATTAGTAGATGATATGACAAGTTTCTTTATGTTTGTTGAGGAAAAGTATCTACACTAATAAAAGAGAAAGATACAAATTGTACCTTCACAATACCCACTAGCCAATCAGGAGTGAGTATGCAAATTAATCCACCAAAGATGGTGGGTTAATTTGCATATGCAGGTGCCAAGCAGCCAGGGGCGGGGTGGGACACTTGCGTCGTCGCCATGGTGATGACGCAGGCATTCTGCACCATCCCTGGCAGCTCCAGGCCTCTGGGAAGCAAGAGAAGGTGGAAAGGTGACTCTGGGCCAGAGCGAAGTTAGTGCCTGCAGCCAGGGAAGGAAGGCCCATTCTTGCACAAATATTCGTGCATTGGGCCTCTAGTATTATATGAGATCTAAGAGTCTTACCACAAACTTTTTAATTATAAAGAAAAAATAACTTTACTGTAACATAACATGATGGATTCTATTTTAACCATGTAATTAAAATTAAAATCACCACCAATAGTGCAAATTTGTATTATATGCTTACTCATGAATAGGCTGAGAAGAATACAAAATCAGTATTATTTTACTGAAGTTATACTACATAAACCTGAACATGAAGATATCAAAAACCTTAACCAAGGGAACATTTTACAAATGTAATGCCCTCTGCTCATTCACATTCATGAAATAAAAAAAATAAAAAACAACTGAGAAACTGTTCTAGATTAAAAAAGAATAAAGAGACATTTCTATGAAAGGCAATGCATGCTCATTGATTCAATCAACACTGAGGGGGGAAAAAAGCCAAATAGACATTAATAAATTAAATTTGAATATGGACTGTAAAGTAGATAAGATTATGTACCAAAATTAACTTGCTTGATTTTGTAATTTTACTGTTTTATAAAAGAAAAAATATCTGCCCTGACCAGTTTGGCTCAGTGGATAGAGAATCGGCCTGTAACTAAAGGGTCCCAGGTTAGACTCCGGTCAAGGGCATGTACCTTCCTTGTGGGCATATCCCCAGTAGGAGGTGTGCAGGAGGCAGCTGATTGATGTTTCTCTCTCATCGATGTTTCTAACTCTCTATCCCTCTACCTTCCTCTCTGTAAAAAAATCAATAAAACATATTTAAAAAAAGAAAAAAAGAAAAAATATCCTTGTTCCTAGGAAATAGGTGCTAAAGTATTTAAAGGTAGAAAATATGACTTCTATTCAAATGGTTATAAAGGAATTATAGATAACTAGACAGAAAACATATAGCAAAATGGTAAAATATTAGAGAATATGTTCTATATTTGAGACTAGAGGTTTAGGATTATATAAAGCTTAAAAATTAGATACATTTCTTTCTTTATTGGATACTAGTGGCCCGGTGCATGAAATTCATGCATGGGGGGTGTCCCTCAGCCTGCCTGTACTGCACACTTCTCCAATCTGGAATCCCTTGGGGGATGTCTGACTGCCAGATATCCCTCTCACAATCCAGGACTTCTGGCTCCCAACCGCTCGCCTGCCTGCCTGATTGCCCCTAAACGCTTCTGTCTGCCAGCCTGATCACCCCCTAACCATTCCCCTGCCAACCCAATCAATGCCTAACTGCTCCCCGTCAGTCCAATTGCCCCCAACTGCCCTCCCTGCCTGCCTGATTGCTCCCAACTGCCCTTCCTTGCTGGCCTGATCACCCAAAACTTCCCTCCCCTGCCAGACATCTTGTGGTGGCCATCTTGTGATGACATGGAGGCGGCCATCTTATGACAATGTGGGGGCAACCATCTTGTGATGATGTGGGGGGTGGCCATCTTGTGATGATGTGAGGTTGTCGTGCAAGGGCGCATGGGTGCAAGGGTCACCTAGGCTTTTATTAGTATAGATTATGCCATGGGATAAATGTCTGCTTTTAATTACAGTTATAATATCTTAAATTAGCTCTATCACCCTAACCTAGTAAGTTAACTACCTTTTTTTAAAATTAAAATAAAAGTAGAGTTAACACACAATATTATTTTGGTTAACTCTAATGCTCCCTATAGTCACCATGTAAATAGCCTGGAGAATAAATAGAATGGTCTCAGGACTCCACACTTTTAAACCTCAATTCAGTGACTCATTGAACTCTACTGCTCTGTGTAACTGAGACCAAATGTGTCTCTTAGCAGGAGACAGGCCACGCAAATGTCTGCTTGGCCCTAGACAGTTTGGCTTAGTGGTTAAAGCATTGGCATGCAGACTGAAGGGGGGCAGGTTTGATTCTGGTCAAGGGCACATACTTTGGTTGCAGGCTAGATCTCTAGCCCCATCGGGGTGAGTGTAGGAGGCAACCAATTGATGCATCTCTCTCACAATGCTTCTCTCTCTGTGTCTCTCCCCACTTCTTCCACTCTCTCTAAAAAAATCTATGGGGAAAATATCCTCAGGTGAGGATTAACAAAAGGAAAGTCTGTTTGGCTGTGGTTTTTGTGGGGAAGCATGGGACCTGATTGGAAAATCTGTAAGGAGGAAACTCCAAAAAGTTGGAACCTCCTGGGGCAGTTGGCTGAGGGCAACCACCCCTGATTGTTCCTTGACCTTTCCAAACAGGACTGTGTACATGTGAGCCCCCAAGTGTTTACTGGAATCTTTATGCTTAATCTTTATACATCCTTGCTTAAAGGACACTGCAGATCCATGTGTCTTCTCAAGAATGCTTATCCTGTTGATTGTATCTAAAAGTTAACTTTAGTTCAAGCTGCTGTTACAATAAAAGCCCAAGGAGACAGGAGAATGGGGCTGTTTGGTTTCTATAGTCAAGCAGTCCCTTAGCCCTCTCTTTCACATCAGTCATGTGTCAGAGTAATTATTCATCAGCTCAGGGTCTGCTGGTCATGGTTATGGTTTTCCTGAGGCTTGCTTTTTCCTTCTCTCTGTCTCTATTGTATTAATTGGGGAGCAACAGAGGCAGTCAACCTATCAAGGTCATGGTGATGTATACTAGTTGTCTATCCTCCCATGTCTTATCCATAAAGAAATAGTAGTAAAGCATGATCTATGTACATAGGTACCTGACATTTGGTTTATGTAATTAACTATCTATGCTAGTCTTCATAGCAGCAGAGTTTTTGATACATTTTATCTTCTCATTAATGACAGCTTTTTGCTAAAATAATTATTTGTATCTTAAGAAATAACTTTAGAAAGACTGGTTACTTCAACCCCTCATTTAGGTTACAGGCATAACATTTCAGGTAGATTCATAGCTTTTCAATGATGCTGATTATATAGTCCAGAATCCAGCAGAAAATGTAGTTTTATGTATATAAAACACTGAAAGCTTATTGGAATAATTCCCCATGGGGTTTCTAAGAGTTGAAGGCTTTGGCAAGACTTGAATGCTTTAATGAAATGTGAATAATCCAGAAAGCATAAGCACTTGAATATCAGAATGCATTTAAATAATAAGAACTAAAATTAGACATGTATGTAATTACTTCACTTATAGTTGTAGGTAGTAGTAATGAACCTTTGGCACAATAAAAATACTTTTAAAATTGATTATTACTTTCCTTGGGTTGTTAGTGTAACAGACCTGTTCTGTACATATAGTTTTAGAGTGAGTAGAACAGGTATTTGACATATGATATTCATAAAGAACTGGAAATGGTACATGTCGTCAAGTGAACTCATATATGTCAACACACTGTATTATGTAGTTTTATCCAATATAGCTTGAAGGAAAGACATGTGTAATTCAATTAATTAGAGAAAAAATCCTTAAGAAATTTTAAAATCCCCCCTCCCTTTTTTTTTAGGGAAAAAAGCATTATAACTCTCAAAGTATTTTTTAATACAGACTAAGCCATAGAAACTAAGCACTTTAGGGTATAAGAATTGAAATAAAACACAAATGTAACTTTTCTATTAGTAGCCATTTCTCTTATTAAAAATTAAAATTTTGATATGAAGTTTTTATTTAAAAAAAGAATTGCAAACTTGTCAATTACTAAGACAATTGGTATATTGCACATATATGAACTCACCAATAAATATCATACTCAGCCAATAACTTAATCTCAAAATCAAGATTTCCCGATATTGTCTTTAGAGTAATTTATTATTCACCTTTTAATACAAATATGAGAAAACACTTTAAAAATAAATTTTATGAGCTTCCAGTCAAGATGGCAGAATAGATAAGTGCTTTGTCTTCTCCCATGATCACATCAAGATTACAACTAAACTACAGAACAATCACCATTGAGAACCACCTGAAATCTAGCTGAACAGAAGTCCTATATCTAAGGATATATAAGAAGCCACTTCAAGACCGGAAGGATAGGTGGAGATGTTCAACAGGCTGATGGTTAAAAATCACAGGGAAGGTGGAGGTGGGTGGGTGGGTAGGTGGGTAGGTGGGTGGGAAGAGATCATCCATAGAATTTGTACGCGTATATGCATAACCCATGAACACAGACAATACGTGGGATGGAGGCCTGGGGCTGGGGGCAGGGGAAAGCTATAAAACGTCAATGGGGAAAAAAAAGGGGATATATGCAATACTTTCAACAATAATTTAAAAAAAGGAAAAAAAATCAAAAGAGCATTCTTTTCTGTGGTGGTCTCCCCTGAGGAGTGAGTAGGCCCTGGCCACATCAGGCACTCAGTCCAGGATTCTAGTGCTGGGAAGAGAAGCCCCCATGACCTCTAGTTGTGAAAACCAGCAGGCACTGTGGCTGAGTGAGACAGAGGGCTCCGGAGTCCCAGGCTTTGCTCTTAAAGGGACCGCACACTTACTCACTGACAGACTCACTCACTCTGAGCTCCAGTGAGTCAGCTGGGAATGAGCTTGAAAAGCACCAGGGCCATATGGGGAGGAGCTGAGTGGTCTGGCTTCAGGGGAAGGGGTTGAGGGGCTTCTTTCTCCAAGACAGAAATACTAGAAGCAGCAGCAGTTGCTCCTTTGCTGAGCCCCCGCTCCTGCAGGCGCAGGAGGGCTCCATATTGAGTCTCCATCCCAACATGGCTAACACCATTCACTCTGCCTAGTGAGTCTGTGAGGCTCCGCCCCACCCAACGTGCAGTCTCTGGTGCTTTCTTCCCTTCTCCCTGATGTCTGAATGTCACAGTAACCCAGGGTCAACCTCTAAGCCCTACTCTGTTCTACCTACCCTCTCTCCTCATGCCCTGGCTTACCTAGCATGAAGGAGATTCCCAGTGCAGGAAATGCTCCTCTTCCCATAAGGCACATGGCAGTGCCCAGCCTCTTCCTGGTGCCTAAAATCTCCCTTGAGCTTGTCCCTTTCATCAGTTACACACGTGTCTTTAAACAACTTAGAAACTCTTTGCTTTGCCATGGCAGAACTTTTTGCATCCCTTTGGTCTCTATTCAACTTTCTAGATTGACTTTTAAAAATTAAATCATATACATTTTCATGTTTAGTAAATTATTCAGGGTTAATTTCTTGAGGTAAGCTTGTTTTTGTCACTTTGCTCTTCTAGTATTATTTTATTCAATGTACACTACAATGTCAATCATCAGTAATTCTTAGTTCAAAACAATAGGCATATTATTACCAGTCACATATGGTTATCCACATGTATTCCTTAGGAACATGTGAAATTAGCTGATCAAATCTCAAAGTATTTAAATTGTTATTAATAGAATTAATATCTAAATTACCTATTTTTTTTAAAAAAAATGACTTTTCTTTGAGATATATGGGATATTGGACAAAGGATAGGAAGCTAAAGGAGACGTGGATCTTTTCTCAAATAATTTATTTCCTTGACTACATATAAAATATATGTACATAATGACTAAAATATGAAATCATCATATGAGAAATATAGGTAGTGTTATAAGATATTAGAAGAGGGGAGATCAATTCTTTTTGCAGAATACCAGGAGCATCTCCATAGAGATGGAATTTAAATAAAATCTTATGCAATGTTACCTGCCACCCAAAATTTAGTGATTTGGGGGAGTCTTGTAGCAAATCTGTTCCCATTTTCTGATACTACTTCCATTAAACTTTAGGACCACAGGAATATATATATATAT
>NW_006300375.1:726095-740707 GCF_000327345.1 Myotis davidii
ATAATTTCATATTTCCTTTCTTTCACACTGAGAATCCAAGTTCTCTGGGGTCACGTGAAAGAATACAATTTGTATATTCCATAAGCACTAATATATTTCACATTATACATATAACATTCCCAGAAAAATTATATAAATACTTCAATCACATAATAATTAGAGAGAACAGTTTAACTTTTTTGCATAAGCTTTCCCAAATTCCCTCAGTTTTAATAGTTGTATTATATTTACAATGCCTGGGTATATAGTATCCATACTTTTCTCTTTTATATTTAAGCCTTTAATTTTAATTCTATAAGGAACTATATATTTACTGCTCGCCACTCTCCTAATGACAATGCCTTCATAGACATTTGGAAGATCATTCTCTAGTAAATTACTCAGTTTTGCCAGGTTTTATGCTGACTCACATTTATATTTTGACAAAAAAGCATTATTGTTAAAAGTTTAATGATAATTTAATTTTCTAATTCATGTCAACTTTGTTTTATGCCCAAATCAACTTTTGTTTTTAAAAATCTTTTAAAATTTAATAATTTTAATAAAATAAGTATTGGAATTGGTCATTCTGGATCAAAGTTCTTAGGTAATCAATGTGCTTTTTTCAGTGTGAATTTTTATATTTTTAATGTAATTAAAATTTCTCGTTATAGTTTGTTTTTATATTTGTTATTTTCCCCTACTTTGGTTCCTTCTTGAACATCTTATCATGTATATATATATTTTTATCTTTTTGACTTATCTTCAATAACTACCATTTTTGAATGTTTATTTTTTTACATTTTCTTTTAATCTTCTAAATTTAAATGTCAGTTCCTATTGTAGCTATTTACTGTGTTTCCTCTACTTACGTTGCCATTAATTTTTTTTCAAATCCTTTCAAGACTTGTGTCACCTCTTTTCTGTTTTGTCTTAATACTCCTGTACTTTGTTCTTTCATGCCTTATGTCATTTTAAATGACAAGCTAATATTAAAATTTTTATTTTCTGTAGGGATATTATTCTGCACCTTATTTTTTCTTATAATAAATATGCATGGAATTTGATCTTGATAATTATTTGTTGCTTATTTTTATACAAAGTAATTTTTCTGAAATTTTAAAAAGGAGGCATGGTTCAGAGACTTTTTTTGAGTTCTTCATTTTCTGTTATTTTTTAAGAGTGTAAAAAATAATTACTAGCATGCTTTCTGAGATTTTCTGGAATGCTAACCCTGCCCATTTGTATCTAGACGTTTTCTTTCTTCCCTGTCTGCCAATATCTTGCTTAATTTTATTCCACTCAGCAATTTCTCCTCAGTGCATTAGCTCTGCCCTGTCAGGAAGCTCTGGCTAGTAGGTTTGGGAAATTCTTAAAGGCTAGAATCATCTAGCCCTTTAGTGTTTATGCAGAGCCTGGGTGCCAATTGGTTATTTCATTCGGAAACTGTTCCCAAATTGGCCCAGAGTGATTTTTACTGTTCTCATTTGTGTCAGGTGCACTGTAACTTCCCTTTGCTTTCTTCCTCAAATATATAGATACTAGAGGTCTGGTGCACGAAATATGTGCAGGGTAAGGTCCCTAGGCCTGGCCTCCCTACCTCCCTGCCTCCTCCTTTCCTCGCTCCCTCAGTGCTGCCGCCGCGGTCGCCCATCATGTTCCGCACTGCCCCTGGTGGTCAGCACACATCATAGTGAGCGATTGAACTCCAGTTCTTCTTTATTGGGGAAGTTTATCTGATATTAAGTCTGTCGTGTTGGTAAATATAAAACTTCTTTTATAGAAATTTAAATTTCCAGAGACTATTAAAATATTTTTCTATTATTTTTTAAAATATTTTTCTAACATCTAATTGTTTTTTTTTTCTTTTAAAAATATATGTTTTTCTTGATTTCAGAGAAGAAGAGAGAAAGAGATAGAAACATCAATGATGAGAGAGAATCATTGATTGGTTATCTCCTGAATGCCCCTACTGGGGATTGAGCCCAAACCTAGGCATGTGCCCCTGACCAGAGTCTAACCTGGTAACCCTTCAGTCTGCAGGCTAATGCTCTATCCTCTGAGCCAAACCAGCTAGGGTTAATTCTTGGCTTTTTCTTATACTTGTTTTGAGATCTATTTGGTTAATTTTTCTATTTACTAGTTTGAAATTATAATTCTCATTTTTTCAGAAGTAATCTTAAGAATATATGTCTTTTGTATTGCATGGCTGAGCTGAGATGTTGGGCCAGAAAGGTAAGAAACTACAAACTTGCCGCTCCTGATTGTACTGGAGACTATATATATATATAATATAAAATATATTATATATATATATAAAATTAACTTGGGTTTGTGACTTTACCATTTTTTTTTTTTGCTTTTAAAATAGTAACTCACTAAATAGGCATTTGTATAAGGTAGTGAGAATGCTATTAAATAAAGAATGCCCAAAGTTATAATCCTAAACCATGATGGCCCATTCACAACAATTCAAAATGAACAGTCCAGGTTGTCTGACACTTTCCTTAATCCTCAAAAGTTTTCCAGGATTGTCCTGGTCATCATCTTTAAGTGGGGAGATGGGAGAAGAGGTAGTGGGAAAAGCTCTAATTCGTCTAAATCGCCGTGGGTCACATTTTGTGAGAATCAGTCCCATGGCCAGAGGAAGATATAAGGGAATATTTGGTTCCTATCCACTTAGCTACTTTCTAGTATACTACATTAGAACAGGGGGACAGTCTTGAATCTCTATCAGGTGTTTTGAATGACTATCAAAACACTCATGGATATTTTAATAAGTGTGATTAAAATGGTCATTACGAAAGATGAAAACACATTAAGCAAAAATACTGTTCATTTATTCTCACTCTAATCAGTAGCTCAGGGTCTCTTAAGTGCCTTTTTCTTTTTCCTATCTTAAAACTGACTTACTCAAAGACACAAATGTATTTGCCAAACGCGCTAAGTGACTCTAGCCAAGTTAGGCTATTATTGATGCGACACCAGCAGAATGCCTGGCTTCACCATTTGTTAACTTTGTTTCCTTTGACAAGTTACTTAATCCCTCTTTGATTTATTTTCTTTATCTGTAAAATAGATGCATTAAAAATACCTAACTCAGAATAATAGCAAGGATTGAATAAATTATTATTTGTAAAGCAAAGAGAATAGAAACTGGCACAAAAAGGGGCTTTCGTTGTTCTTATTTTATTATTTTTATTATTTTTGAACATGCTCCAACTACCTAAAAAAATTGTATGTTAGGAATTACATGAGATATCATTTATGAAGTATTTTGAAAATAATAAATTCCCATGCAAATGCAAGGTGTTCTTATCACAAAACAATGCTATTTAGCTTTGGCAAACAGACCTTCAACTTCCTAGTCAATCATTTTTTTTCACTCTGATTACCTTAAATGGGAGCTAATGGTTGCTCCTGTCCTAATAAATTAATTAATATCAGGCAATGTTCTATCCCCTATAGACATAAAATAGTGTCAGCCTGTTTCTTCTTATAGATCTCACTAAACACATGGCTTCAGTTAAGTCTCAGGGTGAAACTGTGAGGGAAAGCACTCATATAAAACCTGCATATTTTTTCTGTGGACAATATATTGCAAGAGTGATATTAGCCACCCTTTGAAATAGTCCATGTGGCATATAATAACCCTGCTGTATCTCAGAATAGGTTTGCTTTAATCATTTACATGATAATTTTAAAGACCATATATCTTGTGAAGCCAAAGCACAATCATGAGTCTTCAAAGATAACCACTTAGGGGGAGGCATAGCTAATAGAATTTAAGCAAAATAATGACACAACTCTGAAGGAATAGATCCATACAAACTCTGTCATAAGTTACACCCAATCTTGACAAACTGCTTAAAAAAAAACAAAGAAGATATAATAAAATAGCTGCCAAATGTAATAGTCTGTGTGCTTCATCCTGGTGGTGTGGTAAATGGTTTACAGATTGAATATCTATGAAAAACAAAGAATATTTTTATATTTCCCCCAGGAAATTTAGGCAGTCAGATGTGCTATTACTGTCTCCAATGATGTTCTAAAAAAAAATTTTTTTTAGAAACCGAAGATGTGGGCTGCATGAATTTCCATATATCATAATAAATCTTATAAATTTCTAAAATACAGTACCCAATAAAAATATTCTCTTCAGAATGCCATTAATATCATATCCTTACTTTCAGTGCTTCTAAATGTGTTTCCTAGAGTTGGCTGTGTTTAAGTGTGTTTCTCCCAATTGTCTTTTTCTTATCAAAGAATTTAGAATTTTAGACAGAACACTTCTGGACTGGACCAACTCTTTTTTCCCTCACACTATATTGAGGAAAAATATGAGGTTGAGAGAGGTTAATTACCAAGTGTCTTAAATAACGCGCTAACACCGTGGTCGGCAAACTGCGGCTCGCGAGCCACATACGGCTTTTTGGCCCTTTGAGGGTGGCTCTTCCTAAGCCTTAGGAGTACCCTAATTAAATTAATAACAATGTACCTACCTATATAGTTTAAGTTTAAAAAATTTGGCTCTCAAAAGAAATTTCAGTCATTGTACTGTTGATATTTTAGCTCTGTTGACTAATGAGTTTGCCGACCACTGCCCTAACATATTGTGCTCAAAAGCTATCTTGTGTTGAATGTGTTAGTAAATTTATGTCACCCAATTAATAGAAAAACTGACACAGGAAAGTTTTTTGCTCTTGATACCTACTCTTGGTTAAAGACTCAATGCTCAGGTTCCAGCCTTTTGTCATGGTGTAATATGTTTTACTAGTAAGTAGAGCTGTAAAGCTATTCCAAGTGAACAATGCTTTGCATACCTTGGTTTGTGCTGTCAGTATGAATTATGGAGGCAGAGCTTTAGTGCTATGAGTGCTATAGTTTTTGTTTTCCCCTATAGTAAGTAATGACACTTATGTTTGCTATTTCACTTGAACTTTGAAAGAACTTTGTGAGAGGTAGTGAGGACAGCTACTATTATGAAAAGAATGAGAATGTGTGGTGTTACAAAACCTGTTAGGAATTTGGGGATGCATTTTCATATAGTTTCAGATAGTTTATTTTCCTCCTATTCTTTAGGAAGTCAGAATAATAGTTCATGTATAAATGTAGTTATTAATACACTTGTGTGTATATATAGGGTGGAAACTGAGGACGTGTGACGCCCTCTTTTATTACAATCTGTTTGCCACTAAGATTCCATATGTCTAGACATTTTCATAGGCCTCTTCCAGGAACTTATTTATGGAACGTCTACAAAACCTACCAGGATATATCATAATTTAAGAGAACAGAGAAACGCTATTGATAATGAAAGTATTTAAAAAAAGACTCACTACGCGAAAAGCATTAAGACAAAATAGAATTACCCACGTGATCTCCAGTGAATTGTGTCACAGTGCTTTGGAGAAAATTTACTGGCAATAACATTTAACATAACTATTTTTTCTTGCCAATAAACAAAAATACTGGACAGTAGCTTGACTGGTGAATTCTATCAAACATTAAATTGAGAATTAATATTATATCTTCTAAATCTGTCCTCCAAAAATGGAAGAGTAGGGAACACTTCCAAACTCACTTTATGAGAGGCCAGCATTACTGTGGTACCTTAACTAGGCTAGGACAGCACAAGAAAATAAAATTACCAGTCAATATAAATGAACATTGATTCAAAAATCCTTAATGAATTCTTAGCAAACTTAATTCAACATTATATTATAAGGTTATACATTATGATCAAGTAGAATTTATTCCAAGGAAGCAAAAGATGGCTCAACATACACAAATCAATCAATGTGATATACCACATTAACAAAATGAAAGATAAAAATTACACAATTATCCCTAACTGGTTTGGCTCAGTGGATAGAGCATTGGCCTGTGGACTGAAGGGTCCCAGGTTCGATTCCAATCAAGGGCATGTACCTTGGTTGCAGGAACATCCCCAGTAGGGGGTGTGCAGGAGGCAGCTGATCGATGTTTCTCTCTCATCGATGTTTCTAACTCTCTATCCCTCTCCCTTCCTCTCTGTAAAAAAAATCAATAAAATATATTTTAAAAAAATCACATAATCATATCAATTGATACAATACAAGCATTTGAAATATTCAATATTTATCTATGATTAAAAATACTCTCAACCTTTGTTGGTATAGAGGGGTAGAGAGAGAACATACTTCAACATAATAAAGAGCATATATGACGAGCCTACAGCTAACATCATAGCTACAGTGAAAAGCTGAAAGCTTTTCCTCTAAGATAGGGAACCAAGACAAGGATGCCCAATTTCACTACTTTTATTCAACATAGTGGAAGTCTTAGCCAGAACAATTATGCAAGAAAAAGAAATAAAAGGCACACAAATTAGAAAGAAGTAACACTGTCACTATTTGCAGAAGAGATATTATATGTAGAAAACCCTAAGACTCTACCAAAAATCACTTGTTAGAGCTAATAAATAAATTCAGTAAAGTTGCAGGATACAAATATACAGAAATAAGTTGTTTCTATCGCTAAAAAACTATCAGAAAAAATAAATTATATAAACAATTCCATTTACAATTAAATCAAAAAGAATAAAGTACCTAAGATTAATTGAACCAGAGAGGTGAAAAGCCTATGGTATACACTGAAAACTATAAGACAATAGCAAAATAAATTTAAAAGGAAACAAATAAATGGAAAGATATTTTGAGCTCAAGAATTTGAAGACTAAATATTGTAAAAAGTCCATAGTTTTATTTATTGCAGAGAGGAAGGAAGAGATAGATCATCAAAGATGAGAGAGACTCATTGATCAGCTGCCTCCTGCACACCCCCTACTGGAGATCTAGGCATGTACCCTGACCAGGAAATGAACCATGACTCCTGGCTCATAGGTCGATGCCCAACCACTGAGCCAGACTGGCTGGGCATGATTGTTTTTGTTTCCCTAAATGTAAATCTAAAATCAACATCATTGATCTTGTCTATCAAGTTAAAAGTGTAGCTCAAGCCATTTTTATATTGAAAGTGAAAAAAATTAAATTTTCTACATTCCTACAAATTCTGTATAAGTGGAATCAAATAGCTGTGTCCTTCAAGAAGTAATCATCTAGTTGGAGGTGCCAAAGCTCACAAGTTCAGTAACTCAGGGAAAATTATCCCAATTTTACACTTTTTTGTTATGTAAAATGGCAATCAAGCTATTTCTTTATAGGTTTCTCCCCCTGAAAATTAGCACCATTTTAATACCTGTTCTTAATTCTCTAACTGATATTATAAAATGTGGCCTCATTGATCTTTTTTGTTTGTTTTCCTTTCCCCACTAAGTGTTTTTCTTACCTGCATCATCTCTTAGAAGGCTCCTCACCTTCATAACACGGAAAAGTATATACACTTAAATGAACTGAGTTATTTGGAGCTAGAAATAAATGCTGGTGCTATATGCATGTACACATATAAGCATTTAGTATTTCTGTGTGATTCATGCAGCTTTTCAGATATGGCAGCTGGCAGAAGGATGAACTTGACATTTTTTTGACTCTACGCCTGTCGGGAATAGTCCTATCACCTGGACATGTCTGACAGGAATTGGAGCTGAAGGCTCAGGTAATTAAGTTAATTCAGTCCCCTTTCCTCACTCATCATTGTAATATGAATGACATACTAGGCTCTTGGGAAGACTTCCTTTGGGGAGACAGAGAAGCCATAAATTATTAAAATGCCTGTCATTTCCTTTAAGTTTTTTTCCCCACCCCGGAGAACAGAGTACTTTCCTGTCCTTTTCACAAATCTGACAAATGCGTACCTCAGAAGAGCCATAAAGACCCGGCCCTTAGAGCTCTCAGGCTCATTCAGAAACTGCTCACACAGAGCCTTTGGAAGCAGAAACCGCAGCCCAGGCTGTGTCTGCCTCGCCCCTCTTTCCAAACTGGGCAACTGTAGCTGACCTTGGAATCCTTGTTAGTACAATGAGGTGGTTTCTTTTTACATCCAAGACTGTTGGAAAGAGCATGAGCTTCAGCCAGATAAGAAGTAATCCTTTGGCTGTCATTCAGATGCATTTGAAAAGTATGATTATCTTGGAAGAAAAACGAATCCTTTGACTGCATTCTCCTGACACCACCACAGAACTAACAGTAATGACCAGCAGCACGTTGCCTAATTTTCCATCTGCATATTATTTGGAAAGGGTAAAACTTCTGGTAATATAATATGCAAATGAATGAAAACAGAATTTGCTTTCCTTCTTGTTTTCTTCTGTGTAATGTATAGAATCTGTTGGCGTGATGTACAATCTATGCTTCCATGGGAGTTCTAGTGTGCATTGCAGAATCAGGCTGCTGGGGAAACTTTTAGGAACATATTATAGGAAGACATCAGGAGACAGCTTTCAGGGAGATAAAGTGAATGGCAGCTTATTAGCTATTCTGTCAGAACAGTCAACGGCTCTTACTTTCCAGACAAGTGACTGGAGAACACGTCTCTGCTTCTGTCAGCTTGGGTTCAAGTAAGAAAAGAAGGTGATTGTCTTGGTCATTTTCATCCCCTCGAAGACTTGGAGGGGACGGAAAGCAGAGAGAGTGGGCTTCTTGCTCTACTCTTCAACCTGTTCCATTCCTCTCTTCTCTCTTTTGTATACTGAGAACATAACTTTCATGTAAGAAGTGGTTCTCTTTCTTTTTAAAGTATGAAAACATTATTGAAATTGCAACTACATCATAGTAAAAACAAAACGGTGGTATCAATCAGTATTAGGCTTTTTAAAGAAATACTGACCTCAGAATTGAGCACTCAGTACACCATGCAACCCTCCCCTTAATGAAGTTAATGACATCAGTGGAGGGCAAATGGACCTCAGCATAATATCATCTGTAAGCTTAGTTGGTGATGCAGTTATGATTCATTTGAAAGTGGTAATTTATTTGATGTGCCCATTCTAGATGAAGAGAAAAGAAGCTGAATTCTATTCATGTCTTTGTATCTTATTATTTGAGAAAAAATAATATAATTGGCAGTTGATGCTAATCAGTGATACATATTTGATGTTATTTTCTTATACATGATTACTCTCCTAATGTCTGCTAGTAAGAAATAGATTGAAGATTACATGTTTGGAAAATAGAATTCCTTTGAGTAGGAAGATACGGGTAACCTCACTGTGCTGTACTCCCTTAATCAGCGTCACATTTCAGAATTATTTTTATTTTAGTTCTGGATACAGCTTGTTATAATCAGACAAATCATGTGCCAAATGTTCTCCTGTCTGTTTGAAGACTTCACTTATGAGAGAGCTCTTCTGGCTCCCTGGAAATGGGACATAACATTTCAATATTTCTGCAGAGTCTTCAGTAATTGATGTGCAATCTTGCATATTTGTCCTGTGTACATGACCTAAATTAGTCTGCGGTACTATGGCAGGATGTTTAATTATTATTTAAAAAAACCTACAGTTAGTGTCATAAACTCACATTTATTGTCTTTAATTTGAGGAAAGGTGATTTGACCTCAGAAGTAACAGGAGATTAGAAAGCACTGGCATTACGTGTACCTTGGCGGAAAAGTTGGTAGTTTATTTGCTCAGCTTACTCAGATACTGCTGGTTTTCTTCATTCTTTTTCGAAGGAGCCCAGTACATTTTGTTTCCTGATGCATCCATTTAGTTCTGCAATTCCATGAAAGCAATCTGAACTTATCGACTACATTATGAAAACAGAGGACAATAACACCTCCTTGTCTGAACTTTCTAGGCCAGTCCTATCTCTTTACAGAAATGCCAAGTCATTGGGGAAACATGGTGGTCTCTGAGGAAGCATTCGGGACCTGGAGTACGTCACAAATGTAATCAACGGTTGGATCTAGAGATACATGAGTCCTGGTTTATCTGTCTGATGCATCGATGTGTGAGGGCTATTCCTTGCTCTTGGCTTTAGAGAATATTAAAAAAAAAAATCAAAGTAGTTTCTCTTGTTCAGATCTTTATATATTAACATTAAAACAGCTGATATTATACCCAAAGAATAACACCAATGTTATTTTAAAAATAACACGTTACATATATTTTTTAGAATTTTTATAATGATTGGGTATTACTTAGTGAAATAGTTAACATTTGAACTTGGGTGAAGCAAACAATTTTACACTGTACATATAAATAGCTCATGAGATAGTCTCTTAGTCAGAGATTCTTAGTCTGAGGTTCAAAGATGTAATTCAGTAAGTTCCCAAAACATTTAAAATAAAATATTTAAAATAAAGAACTTTAGGCACGAAGGGTTGTTACCAGAGAATCGAATTCTTCTGTCGCACATGCGGGAGCAAGGTTCTTGGGGTAGCGCTGAAATAAGAATGTTCAGAAGCCCTCAGGGGAGAATGAAGTGTGCTAAAAGGCTTTAGTTGCATGGAGTTAGATTTCTCGGGTTCCAAAGTCCCCTGTCCCTCAAGCCAGTCCTGAAGGGGTACAGCTGGGGTTCCAGGAGAGCCCACAGGAGGGCCAGTGTCCAGAGCTTCCACTCCATGTTGCAGCAGGTGTAGTTCAGCATCCAAGCCAACTGAGTCCATTAGTCCGTGCGTGGAGTCCCACATGGCCATGAGCCACGGGGGAGCAGGGGAGCGCATTTCCCTGCAACAGGACTCACGGGAGCACAGAATAGCAGGAAAGAGAAGAGAGGGTGCTTTTTTGTCTAGAAGTTTACATATTTAAGCTCTGTGCCCCTGCAGTGACCACGTCCATCCTGACTACTAATTTGTTCCCAGGTGTGACTGGCAGACAGGTAGGTGTCTTCTCACATCACTCAGAACTTACTGGGCATGTGTGCAAACTGCCTTTGTCTAGTACAAAGAGCAGGGAACAGCCTTGGAGAGAGTTAAATGCAGCTTTTTGGCAAAGCTGTATAAAAGGCCTGCCTATGTTACCTAGTCTCCCCTTTATTCCTTTCCTGTTAAAAAAAAAAAAAGGTAATGAGTATGTGCAACATGGCTGTTAGAGAACGTAAGTTCAGGGGTGAATAATAACAACAACCAGTTGTGTAGTGATTGCTAGCTTCCTGACACTATTTTGAATTTCTGGCACATTTTATCAAATGTGGTCCTCAAAACAATGCTATGGATTAGGTGCTATAGTTTTCACCCCAGTATTACAGATGATAAAAGCAACACAGAGGAAGTTGCACACTATACCTACAGTCAGAAAGTTAGTGAGTAGCCTGGCCTTACAGTTTGTAAATTAACCACTGCAGTTATGCTGCCTTGAGATTCAAAGATAACACAATACAAAGAAGAGGACCTGATTCAGGTTCATGTCTTAGATGGGAGTAACAGCAGAATACCTTTAATGTTTCCCTATCGGCAATACCATACCCTCCTAACTTCTGTTGCCACAGTCCTCAATCCCTCAGCCACGTCAACAACTTCAGCGATCTGGGGTGACGTTTCTGCTTATCTTTTGTTCCCCTCAACTTTCACTTTAGGAGAAAAACATTTTATAATCCATGTTATAAATTAGGATGGTCACTGGGTGTACCCCTCATCTTTAGATCCTCTAAGCTATGGCATAAAGAGGTACAGTGCCCCAGCTTCCATGGTTCAAGCCAACACAAACAAGCCTATAAAATGCACCTTTGTGGAAAATTCAGTGCATACTCCAAATTTTGTTAAGTATACTTTATTCCTTAATGGTCAGAAAATACCAGATTTGGGGTATCTATATCATTTAATGATATCATGTATGGTACCATGATCTCCCTGTTAATATTTACAGGGGAATAGGAATTCAGTTTGGCCACATCAAAAAGTAGCTATTTTCACTTCTTTTAAAAATGGAAGTTTTTGCTTTCTATAGCTGCAATGTGTCTAAGAATAAAGATTAACTACAAAATATTCCAATGAGAGATGAGCTAACACATACTTCTCTGATTAACAAGTTAAAAATATGCATCCAGGAATTGACAAGTCATACTGAAACAAATGAAAGCGTCAGTAAAACTCAAACACAGAGAATTTCCCTTGAATTGTCTTTCCAACTCCTAAATAAGTGTATGCACAGACACACTTATAGCACTTGCTTTGTCAGTGCTTGCTGACCACATGAAACTGTAAAAAAAGACCCATGGGACACGGAGTGAGGCTTTCCAGAACATCTGGAATGGAGGAAAAGTTTGTCAGGGGGCGTGGGGATTGGCTTAAGAATAGCTTCTATTTTCAGTGTGTTTTACATATTTAAGTTTTGTTATGTGCTCTATGGAACACAAAATATAATGCCTAGTCATATAAATTCAAAATAATTTTTGATTTTCACACAACCTTAAAAAAATATCTTTTGTAAAACTGAACCCTTCTAAATCATAAAATCAAAGATTTATTGGCAGTGAAATAAATAAATATTTGTTATATTGAAAATAGTTTAACTATCTGCTTCTGATAATCCAGATAGTTTAGTTTATATCAATAAAAAAAATGTGGTACTGTTAAGGCCTGTCAGAGACTGGAGTGGGGTAGAAGGGGCTAATGGGAGAAAAAGGTGGGACAGCTGTAATATTTTCAGCATAAAGATATTTTTTAAAATGATCAATAACAGTATTTGCAATGGTTGGCATATAAAACATTTATCTCAATATGGTTCCTTGTTATTATGAAGACATGTCTGAAGATACTGACAATGTATATCATCAGTGCAACAGTAACTAAAAGTCTTGCCACAAAATATTATATGAATAAGTACTTACATATATGAACAATTATATTGATGAATAGCTTCACATGATTACAGATTCAATTCCTCCCAAAAGACATATACAATATGATTTAGCATTCCCATAATACTTTCAGAAATTCTGAAGTAATGTGAAGGCAGCTCACTACATCAGTTACACTATAAGGAAATAAGAAGTAAGGGGCACATGAAGTGTGCCAGTTATTGGTTTTTATTTGTAAACTAGTGGCGTGGTGCACAAAATTCATCCACAGTGGGGAGAGGGTGTACCTCAGCCTGGACTGCACCCTCTCCAATCTGGGACCCCTTGGGGATCCTTTGCTGGTTTAGGACATCCCTCTCACAATCCAGGACTGCTGGCTCCTAACCGCTCACCTGCCTGCCTACTCGCCCCCAATTGCCCTTCCCTACTACTTGCCTCATGGCTCCCAACTGCCCTCCCATGCTGGCCTCATGTCCCCCAACTGCCCTTCCTGGCCAGTCTCCCGGAAGGTCTCCTCGTCTAATTAGCATATTACCCTTTTATTAGTAGAGATATTGTCTCAGTATTTTACAATAAACTTATGACTTTTAACAATTTTGAGTTAGAGTGAAATCTTGAGCTTTAGAAAAACTGCTACAGTTTTTCTGTGCATTTGATCCAACATCAAAGTGATGCTTAAAGAAAGCAAGAGTTGTCCAGCTGGTGTTGCATAGTGATTGAGCATCGACCCATGAACCAGGAGGTCACAGTTCGATTAGGGCATATGCCCGGGTTGCTGGCTCAATTCCCGATTGGAGGCATGCAGGAGGCAGCCAGTGAATGTCTCTCATTGATATTTCTACCTCTCTATCCTTTTCCGCTCTCCCTTCTTCTCTCCCCAAAAATCAATAAAAACATTAAAATGAAAACACAGGATTCTCTTCCTGTTTTTTTTTTTAAAATTAGGATTCTCTATGACCACATATCTAAAATGATATCTAATATTAAACTCTTTACTTTCAAAACTAGTTAATAGAAATAAAAATGTAAGCTAATATTCATTTCAACACTGATAACCATATCAAATCCAGCAGTTTACACTACATAGTCATGTAACCACATAATATATCATACATCTTTATTCTATAGCTATAATTATAGCATTACCTCCATTTATGAGATTAGATTATTATAATATGAAAGA
The DNA here is from genome assembly GCF_000327345.1 of Myotis davidii. NCBI lineage: Eukaryota > Metazoa > Chordata > Mammalia > Chiroptera > Vespertilionidae > Myotis > Myotis davidii. The sequence goes on from NW_006300375.1 coordinate 739,938, forward strand.
ATGTTAAGAAATGATATGCATATGTGTATACCATATACTTAAGTCTGATGTAATATATTATTTAGCCAATAATTTAGTCATTTTGAAAAATAGTCAACAACTTAGGAAAATGTGAGTCATTTTATCCCCACATTCCAGCTAAATATTTTGACACAGATCCATCAGGATAGGATCTTGTGCATATTGTTTCTGATGACCTATAATTTTGATGTTTGGACAGAAATTTTACTACAGTTACATTAGTCTTCGGTTGGCACACTGAGATTTCAACTGAGATGGACGGCCCTACTTTTATAGATGCTGGTCTCAGGGCTTATATATAGAATAAGTTCAATAGTATATGAAAACTAGGCAGTAGAAAGATGGAGTAAAGAGGGTAAATCACTCTAAGGCTTTAGGACAAAGATAAAAAGCTCAAGAGAGCAAAAGATGAATTTTACTGGAAAAAAACTAACAGACTGTATCTATAACATAAAATGTCAGCTAACAACAAAAAATACTATTTAGAAAACAAATGAAAAGCAGCCTTGAAATAAGTATGAAGGATTATATTGCTATTTACCAAGTATATATAGCATGCTAGAACTCATGCTTATCTTAACATCTTATGCTTATACTAGGGGCCCATTGCATGAATTCATGCACCTTGAAAGGAACTGTGGGCCTCGAGGCTGCAGTGGGCATGGGGGTGGGTCTTGGCCCATCCTCCATACCCCTGCCCAGCCCTTCCTGCCCTGGCCCCCGGTTCCCTGTCTGCTGGCAGCCCCATT
>NW_006300375.1:740748-747840 GCF_000327345.1 Myotis davidii
CCCATGTGCTGACGTCACTGGCCTCGCTTGCATCCCTTGATGGTGCCCAGTGATTGGGGCCAGTGCCAGCAGTTGGTGTGTGCAGGGCCAGCTTCATCAGCAGGTGCAAGTGGCGGCTGCTTCCAGATTGCCCCTCAGAAGCAGGGCAAGGTGGAGAAGCCTTCAGGGGTGATCAGGGCCGGCAGCCTCCACTCGCACCTGCTGACAGTGCTGAGCAATCGAGACTGGTGGTGGGCACTGGCAGTGGGTAGGAACGTCAGGTGGGACCATGGCACGTGGGAGCAAAGAATTTTCAATAACAACCAGAGACTCGCCCCGATGACAGCAACTGGCACCCCGCCTTGGTCTGGCACTCCCGCTCACCTGCTCCACCATCCTGTCATGGCCGATGCCTGCCATGTTCTCCACTCTGCCGCCTGGTGGTCAGCATACATCATGGCAACTGGTTGTTCGGTTGTTCTGCTGTTTGGTCTATTTGCATATTAGCCTTTTATTATATAGGATAGTGATACTCCTAGGAATGGCATAGGCAAATTCAACCAACCATAAGTATCACATTCTCTAAGTAAGTAATTTATTACATACCCACACATGCACATGGAACTCCAAATTTATGTATACTAACAGATTCTCTTTTAAGTAGAAAATTTAATTTAAATGTAACCAAATTAATGTCTAAAATACATTTTTATTTTAAGTTAGATTCTGACTCTCAAGAGATTTTCCTGTATCCTGTACAGCCATACATACATATTTCAAAGGAACAAACATGCCTTTTAAGGAAAAAACAAGTTTCAAAATGCTGTGTCATTATATAGCTTAAATTGCTTAAAATTCAGACAGTATGCTGAAATCCCACAAGTAAAACCCAAACCCTAGGTTATTCTATCAAGGCAGAATTGGATGGCCAAAACAATAGACAATATACATACCATGTTTATATCTACTTGCTGTTTAGAGAGGATAACAAAAGGAGATGAAATTATGTGAAAAATAATAAAAAACACTCCGGCAATCATCCAATAAAATGTTTGTGGTAACGTGAGATGTCTCATTTGCAGAACTCCCTAATTCAGGCTTGGCATTTGACTTTGCCTTGGTCACCAAAAGTCTGTTCCAGGTTATTATTGCACACAGTACAGACTGAGTTTCAGCAATGATAAGAGCCAGTTTCCATATTAGTGTTAATTAACCATTGGGTTGGAATGTAGCCTTATAAGATCACTTTTTGTGGTCTTGGAGGGAAAAGGCGAAGGGATTAAGAAGTACAAATTGGTTGTTCCAGAATAGTCATAAGCACATAAACTACAGCATAGGGAATATTGTCAGACTATTCTAATAGTTGGGCGTGGTGCTGGATGTGTGCTGAATTTATTGGGATGATCGTGTATTAATTTATGTAATATTTGGTCACTGGGGTGCTGAAAAAACAATAAATTTATAATTTTTTCTTTCTTTTCCTGATCTCTTTTTTTTTTAAATATATTTTATTGAGTTTTTACAGAGAGGAAAGGAGAGAGATAGAGAGTTAGAAACATTGATGAGAGAGAAACATCGACCAGCTGCCTCCTGCACACTCCTCACTGGGGATGTTCCCCGCAACCAAGGTACATGCCCTTAACCGGAATCGAACCTGGGACCTTTCAGTCCGCAGGCCAACGCTCTATCCACTGAGCCAAACCGGTTTCGGCCTTTTCCTGATCTCTTAAGTGCACACATACACTGACAACAGACAGCTTGTAAAAACACTCTAAAATAATACCCCTAATTAAAGCAAGCCACTTTTACGGTTTGATGTACACACTGTTCTTTTTACAAGGTCTGTCACAAAAATATTATATATTGAATATCAAAGTGAAGCTCAGAAAGCATTTTACAATAAACTATGACATCATTATGATGCACTTTGGCATCATAGATACTGTGGAGTGTGTGTGATGGATCCTTTTATAGCTTGGGACCTGTGGATAATTACAGTCATCAATGTTGTTGACACAGCACAAGATAATGCAAAAAATCTCGCTGAAATAGGCTTTGGGACTAAATTAATTTCATTTTTTACTAATTCTTTGTAAATGTCATCTAATTTTTCATGCCCCATTCAATTTTGAACTTAAATCCATTAAAAATTTAAGTTGCGTTTTTATGGGTAATGTAGTATAACGTGGTGGTATGTTTTTCCTTATCTAAAATGGCTCACTGCTGCTCCAACTCAGATTCTTAAAGGAACTTAATATACAAAAATAAATAATTTGCTCTTCATGAGTAGGATGATGATTGCCAGTGGTCTTGACCCGGCATCAAGAAGGGTTCAGGAATCTGGAGAAGTGCTGTGCATAAATTAATCAAGACTCCAGAGACGAAACATAATTTTGAAAGGTATTACGAGGAGTCAGAGAAGATTTAGCTAAAGGAACTAAGTTCTCCTTGTCTCAGGACCCCTTGCTATTTATTAACATAAATTGTCCTAAGGCAAGGTAGATATACCCATCAAAGGGTAGGGTTAGGTATACAAAATCCATTGTCAGGTTGGGGGAATTTGCATATGGCTGTTCAGGTATTTGGCCAGCAGGAGGCAATAACATGTAGATTGAAATGCCCTCAGCTGTCTGGCATCAAGCAATCAATTTATGCATCCTTTTCAGGTTTGGGGAAATGCCCTCAGCCATCTCCAGATAATTCAGCCCTGCTGACATGCTGAAATTGGCTTCCCGCAAATGATATAAATTATTAGGGTACCTTTATTTACTCTACCTTGAGAATGGACTATTCATCAAGAATCTCAAAGTTGTGTATAAATATGTCCTGTAAGATTAACAAAAACTATATGCATAGTTTTCCTGGAACTATATTAGACAAGCCAATTATCAAGAATTGTTTTAATATCAATCTTAACTAACATATGCTATCAATAGTTGCTCTGGTTCTAGGTAAGATAGAAGAAGCCCACTCCACTCTGTAAGTCTACTCAGCTAAAAATCCTAGACAGAATGCATGGCAGATATGTGGACTCCAAAAAGGAAGTAATAACATAGTAGCAGGACATTTTAGGGAAAAGATCAGAATTCAATGTCACATGAGTCAATGATGAAGTCATATATATATTGTGGAGATCACAGAAAGGGAAGAACTTGAAAATATATATAACATTTTCCTCCATGGTCCCTTGGCTTGAATCAATGGTTCCCTACCTGGAAGGCGGCACCAGAACCTGGAGCGTGCAGAGAGCATTCCAGGAGTTGCTCTCTAGTTCAAGCCTGCAGTTAGAGAAGCGGCTTCCTGGCAGCAATGTCAGGCAGCAGGGGCCATGGCCGTCTACAACTCTGGGGAAGTAAGCCTTCCTCTCCGATAGGAGAAGCTATAGATGCACGTGTGGGGGACAAATCTTGGGTGATCGTTTATCTTGCTGTCCAACTGACAGATGCAGGCACAGTGACAGAGAATGTACAGTGGCATATTTTAAATAAAGTGTCAGCATTTTAGCTGGAGGACCTAAAAGGGTACTTCCAGGGAATTGGAAGGTATTGTGGAGATCACAGAAAGGGAAGAGCTTGAAAACAAATTTACAGATTTCTTTCTCAACTCCTGAGACTACACACTCCCCGTGCCCCCTCGCCCCCTACGCACACGTCAAGATATGCATACATGGATCTGTCCTAAAAAATAAACAAAATACTTTGGGAGCTAAGCTAAAAGACAATCGTCTAGGTCCCATACTATTCCAGTGTGTAGCACACTCTGGGAATAGAAAACAAAAATAATGCTGAAAACAAAACCCAGAGATGGCCGGGTGGAACTTGTGGCATAAAGCCAAGGTAATTGTCTGCTAAAACAAAATATAAACATTACAGGTTTTAGAAACCATAAGGGTCTCATAACTAAAAATTCAAGATGTCCAAGAAGCATTTAAATAGTACTCCACACACAAAAGCAAGGAAATTATCAACAGGAATATGATACAGCAATCAATGTATGCCAATGACATGACACAGATGTTATGATTATTCAACAAAGACCTTGAAGCAGCTAATAAAAAATGTTACAGTAAGTAAAAGTGATCATTATAAATGAATGTAAAGCTAGAAAACCTCAGAAAACAAACAGGATATATAGAGAAGATTGAAATGGAAATTTTACAACTTAAAAATAACAACTCCCAAATAAAGCCTCAGTGGATGTGTTTAATAGCAGAGTGGATATGACAGAGGAAAGAATAAGTAAATTGAAGATAGATCAATAGAAAGTATTTAATCTAAACAGCAAATACAAAACACATAGGAAAAATGCACAGAATCTAAGGTGTATATTGGATAAAGCAAAATAGCCAAAGAAGGAGGGAACAAAGAGTTTATTGCAGGAAAAATAATTGAATAAATATTAGCTGACCACTTCCCCAATTTTATGAAAGACATAAACTAGATTCAAGAAACTCATCAACCCCAAACACAATAAACCCAAAGAAATCTATATTCACATCAGTCATAATAAAAGTGCTAGAAATTAGCGACAAAGAGAAAACTGGAAAGCAGCCAAATAATAATATTGCATTGATTGTTGGGTAATAAATTTTACTTCAGAAATAATGGAGGACAGATTTAGTGAAAGAAAAGTTTTAAAGTGCTGAATGAAAAAACAAACTTTTAGCCTAGAATTCTACATCTAGTGAAAATATCCTTTAAAAAGGAAGGAAAAAAACACATTCCTTTAGATAAAATGAAATAAAGAGAAGTGTTGCCAGCTGACTTCATTAACAGAATATTTTTAGCAGGAAGTAAACTTGTATTATTAGGAATGAAGGAAGAGCAACAGCAGAAACGTAAGTACCTGGGTAAGCATTGTAGAGAGCTCATCTGCACGTGAGTTCTTTAAAATGCATTCGATGGTTGAATGAAAAATTTCGACATTACCTAGTGGAATTTCAATGTATGTAGGAGTATTATAAGGCAAGTACAACATAAGGAGAGAGATGAAGGAATAGGTATTGTACTAAAGTTTCTATCTCTACTGGAAGTAATAAAATATTGTTTCTAAGTAGAATGTGAAAAGATAAGTATATAATTGTAATCTTTTTGGAGAATCACCAAAAGAACTATGCAAAGAGATAAAGAAAAATGATGAGATAAACTTAAATTAAATATTCAGAAAACTCAGGAGAGAAAAAGGAGGAAAACAGAGTAGGGGTAATAAGACAATAAAATGCTAGACCTAAATTTAAAGGTATTAAAAATTACATTGAATTAAATGCCTAAACACATTTATGAAAAGATATGGCAGGATGAGAAATCTCTGCTCCCATCACCCTAGCACCAGCTCACATTTAGGACAAAGGTTTGCTTACCTCAAGAGGCAAACTGGGATCAAGAACTACCATCGTCACCCTGCTCCCCATTTAGGGAGCAGGGGTGTGGCTCCAAGAAAAGTGGATGCTGACAAGCGGTGGCACAAAGTTTCTGCCTGGGGCAGAGGCCTAAGACCTCTGGAGCTCTTGCTAAGGAAACTGCCTTTATGACCAGATCATAAGTAAAATCTACAGGAAGAGATAAAGAAAATCAGAAATTATAACTAAAAAATTTAATTAACACACTTTATATATTTGCCCACCTTTACCCTTCAGCTTCTGTGAAAAAAATAAAATTATATAAAGTAGTTATAATAATGCAATATTATTGGGTTTGTGAGATATATAAATATAATACATAGGACTAAAAGCACCCCAAACCAGAGGAAGAAATAGAGTTATATAGAAATAGTATCTTCTATATCTAGAATTAAGTTAGTATAATTCTGATAAGCTAAGATGCATTTAATAAACCCTTGAACAATCAATCATAAAACTCAGAAATAGAAAGTGAAACAATTCTTAATTACAATGTCACACCTGGAAATATACAATTAGTGCAATAGAAAGCAGCAAAAGAAGTGCAGAGAAGCAAAAAATACACACAGTTTTACAAATAGCAAATGTAAATCCAACTATATAAATAATAGCACTTAAAGTGAATGGATTAAACAAATCAATCAAAGGTAGTGATTTCTCCTTATGCCTTTTAAAAATATTTCCCAAGCAGATCAAACAGATAATTCTGCATATCAAACAGAATTACACTACTAAATATTTTATTTTAAATTTATAATCAAGTCTCTCCAGGGTTAAAGGAAACACCAACAAAACAACAGCAACAATAATGAAATGAACTAAGCAAATTAGAAAAAATATACATACATATAATCTTCTGTTTCAGTTTATATCATCACAAATGTAAGCCATTACAAATATCATGGTTTATATATTTTTGTTCTGGAATTTAATTAATATCTTTCCTATATAAGAGATATTTAACTTGGCAGTGTTATACACTTACTAAGAATTTGGAGTTGTGGCTAGATTGTGAAAATGACCATAAGTCTTTCTTAGAAACTTTTTCTCCATTCTTCCCTGTATTAATTTACTCTTTATAATTTGTATTTTAATTAATTATAATAATTATAAAACGGAGATAAAAAATTAGCTTGGCTGGAGTTTGTTCCTCTCCATTAAATAGAAAAAAGAACATTGTTAGCTTAAAATGATCTTTTCCAAGTGTTTTACAAGTTTTAGTAAAGTTGATTAAATTTATTGACATTTAAAGTTTTATTTTATTTTGCAAGTTTATAATATATGTCACAGTATCCTATCCTAATAATAAAAGGCTAATATGCAAATCGACCGAACAGCAGAACAACCGGTCTCTATGACACGCACTGACCACCAGGGGGCAGATGATCAATGCAGGAGCTGCCCGCTGGTGGTTAGTGTGCTCCTAACAGGCGGAGTGCAGCTTAGCCAGAAGCCGGACCCCTCGGGGGGATTCTGACTGCCTGCTTAGGCCTGCTTCCCAGCAGTTGGACATCCCCCATAGGGGTCCTGGACTGTGAGAAGGTGCAGGCCTGGCTGAGGGACCCCCTGAGTGCATGAATTTGTGCACTGGCCCTCTAGTTAAAGATAATATAATTTGGTGGGAGGGGGCTAATCTTATGTTAAGTGTTCTTACCACAATTTTTAAAAAAAAGTTGTTGTTGCAGCTCCAGTTTAGTGGTCAAACAAATGAATGA
>NW_006300375.1:752372-763053 GCF_000327345.1 Myotis davidii
GTTTATAATATATGTCACAGTATCCTATCCTAATAATAAAAGGCTAATATGCAAATCGACCGAACAGCAGAACAACCGGTCTCTATGACACGCACTGACCACCAGGGGGCAGATGATCAATGCAGGAGCTGCCCGCTGGTGGTTAGTGTGCTCCTAACAGGCGGAGTGCAGCTTAGCCAGAAGCCGGACCCCTCGGGGGGATTCTGACTGCCTGCTTAGGCCTGCTTCCCAGCAGTTGGACATCCCCCAGAGGGGTCCTGGACTGTGAGAAGGTGCAGGCCGAGCTGAGGGACCCTTGCTCCCACTAGTGCACAAATGTCATGCACTGGGTCTCTAGTATGCAAATAAATGTAATACTTATCAATGTTGAAGCAAGTGCATTCTATATATCTATTTTTGTTTTCTTGGGAAAAACAAATACCCAGTTCCTCTGTCAGAGCCAACTTAGACAGGAGAACCTTGCAGGCAAGGCATGTGGCAAGAACATATCTTTTTGCTCAAGGACTCTAGCACAGTAAACCCTTGACAAGTTAAATGTATTAAAAAAATCCTAGAATATACACATTTGAAAGTATCAAGGGTAAACTATAATGAGAGGTTCACTGGAATTTGATCATCAGAGAAGAGCATTACCCATCCACCTTGAGAAGGAAACTTAAGGTACTTTTCATTATTAATGCTATAAGACATAGGGCCAGCTCAAAATCTCTAAGTGACAGGTAGCAAAAGGAAAGCCATCAAATGTTCAAGTCTGATCCAAATGATGGAGAAATTGCCATTATCTTTCAATAATAAATACATTTATAATATGATTATTTTTTTAAAAAGCATGTTTCTGTAATGTGCTTCATTTTTAAAGAATGATTTTGTATTTACTTTCTTTCGTTATGAACTTTTGCATGTACTAATTTTACCTATATATAAGTAATAAAATATTACTTTATATTTTATAAACTACAGTAAAGCCCTTGATTGTGTGGATAGGAAAAGCTAAGGGTTGCTATGAAGGAAATGGGCATGCCTCAGTCCTTGATCTTTTTGACATGCTACCTGTATAATAGGAGTCACTGTCAGGACAGAATATATATACAGAATGGTTTCCTATAGGTAAAGGTGTCTGACAAGAGTGTGTTTTATTTTCCTTATTTGTTTAATCTTATATACATAACATATCATATGAAAAACTGGGCTGCCCTCAGAGGAAGAAGTGATAAAAATTGGCGGAAGAAAGTTCAATAACATAAGATATGCAGATGACACCATCTTACTGGCAGTAAGTGGCAATGATCAGAAATGATTTCTGATGAGAGTGGAAAAAAAAAGTGTCAAAGCAGAACTGTATTTGAATAAGAAGATAAAATCATGGGTATAGAAGAAATGCGCAACGTTATCGTAGACAATGAACATTTCAAAATTGTTAAAGATTTTGCTTACCTTGGTTCAATCACAAAATCAAAAAGAGACTAAAGCCAAGTAATCAAGAGCAGGTTGAGATTTGGAAGAGAAGCAAAGGAAGAATTAGGAGATATCACTCAGAGCAAGGACGTGTCATGAAGAGCCCAAGGCTAAGATGATCCACACCTTCATATTCTCAATTACTATGTACAGATGTGGCAGTTGGACAGTGAAGAAGGCTGATAGGAAAATATATACATATATTGATTCATTTGAACATGGTGTTGGAGGCAAACTCAATGGATACCCTAGGTGGCCAGAAAGATGAACAAATGGGTCCTAGAGCAAATTTGTCTCCAGCTTGAAACATTGCTGGAGACAAACGTGACAGAACTGGAGCTATTGTACCTCAGGGACATCATGAGAAAGCAGATTCTTTAGAAAACATAATTCTTTCAAAAATCAACATGGCATTGGAGGCAAACTCAATGGATACCCTAGATGGCCAGAAAGATGAACAAATGGGTCCTAGAGACCCATGTTTGCTGGAGACAAATGTGACAGAACTGGAGCTATTGTACTTCAGGGACAACATGAGAAAGCAGGATTCTTTAGAAAACATAATTCTTTCAAAAATCAGAATGCAGCTGGAAAAGAGGAGGACCAAATATGAGATGGATTGACTCCATAAAAAAAGCCATAGGCATGAGACTACATGAGCTGAGCAGGGCCACTGAGGACAGGGCACCGTGAACATCACTCATTCTTAGGGTCTCCAGGAGTTGGAGCTAACCCACATAATAATAACAGAAATCATATAACTTATTATTTGAGCTCTTGTAATAGACAAAACACTGATAAACCTAGGCTATTCTAATTTGAACTAATATCAATCTCTGTGGACATACGGGTATTTCCAGACTCTGTCAGTGAGACTATTCAATCAGTCTTAGAGAAACAAAAGACTTCTTAGGCCTGAAAGATTAGGATCTAAACACTAAATCCAGTTTTGTTTTGTTTTTCCCAAGTGGAATCATTTAACATAATATGTTGGACCAGCAGTGTGCACATGGGTCATTGTAAATAGCTTTACCTCGGAGTACACATTTCAAATATAGCTTCTGCTTTCAAACTTCTGCTCTACTTTCATTCTTACTGGCTTTTCATTTTTTATTTCTTGACAGTCTTTATTACCTACCATCCTAAACTTTGGCAATTCCCACTCACATTCATGCTACTGCAGGCCTCCTTTACTATGATCCTAATCCTAACTTCATGTCTTGTATCAACCCTTTTTCTAGCTCTACTTGCGTTGTACCCATACACGTGGCCCTCTCTTCACCTCCTGTTTTCACCTTGATGCTCCACATTATGGAAAATTAAAAACTCTAAATTCTCCAATGGTTGTCTGGAATTATCTAGTCTAATTTCATTAGATACATTCCAGAATAGCTGAAACATAGGGTCAAGATCTTAAGAGTTAATTAGTGTAAAAAGAGAACTAGGTAATTGTATTATGATTCTCATCCAGGGTTATTTCTATCAAATCAGAAGTACAGATTTATCACTGGTAAAAAGTTAAGATATTATGCATTTTTTAAAAAATTCTCACCCAAACGTATATTTATTGATTTTAGAGAGAGGAAGGGAGAGAGAAGGAAACATGGATTGGCTGCCTCCGACTGAGGATCAAACCACAACCTAGGCATGTGCCCTGATGAGAATCCAAACCATAACCTTGGTATGGGGCCTCACCAGGAATCAAACTCACAGTCCTGTGGGTATGTAGGATGACGCTCCAACCAACTGAGCAACCCGGCCGGGCTATTATGCTATCTTGATGTTCCTTTTTAGAGCTGCCCTTTCCCGTCTTTAAGATTCTTTTGTATTCCTTTATGATTACTTCAGGACCTACAAAATGGTAAAAATAATGTGGAGTCATATAAATATTACACTCCCTAAGCTCAGGCACTGATTTGACTACTTTAGAAATATAAACTGGTGATAACATATCACTTCATCTACTGAATCTTCATTGTATTAATATATTTTTATGTACTGAGCTCAATTTACTAATGATTTAAAATAACATTTATGAATGGAAAAATTAAGCTTCTGTCTTCTCCTTCTCAGGCCGAGGACATTTAATTGGAACACACACACACACACACACACACACACACAATCCTCTTGGAGAATTTTGTTCTGTCTTTGATTCCTCCTCTCATTCTATTGTCAGGCCCTTCTTTCTTAGACTCCTGAGCAAAAGTTTCCTTGAAGAGACATTCAATTCTTTTGTAACACTAGTTTTCTCTTGATAGCTCTGATAAATTTTTGCTTCTTTTTTTCTCATCTAGGGAAAATATATAAAATGACACAGACCCACACTTGTATTTAAAACAATGAAGAAAGTTATATTATCACAAATTAGTTACTAGTAATGCAAAAGAGCATTTAAAAAGGAATAATCTCAACCGGGTTTTTTTGTTTGTTTGTTTTTTCCAATTTCAAAGGAGCTTATTACATGGCTGGATGTGGCACTTTGTATTATTTTCCATATTTGAGGACATAACCCATCAGATAAAAGTATATTATTTATAGAAAACTTGAGTTTAGCAGTAATCCCAGAAAGTGAATATTAGAACCATTCAGTCTAATCAGACTGACTCCAGAAATGAATCCTTGTTCTCATGAAATTCTGATTATAGCCACACAATCTACATTATTTGTTTTTAGAGTTTCCTGGCAATATTCTGTCTTTGTGGCTCATGTGTCTTTCATATGGCTAAAGATTTTATTCCAGCTTTTCCTATTAACCCAATAAAGGAGTTCAGCTGAGATTCCTGTGCTCCAGAACTTTTAACTCAACCCCAGAATTTCCAAAACCAATTTAAGATTCAGATATAAATACTAGATGTCCCAAAGGAGCTTCTAATTAAATTCCATAATTCACACAGTTCTCTTTGAAACTTTGTTCATCTGGATGGTTGGCATTTTAGGTTAAACATAGAAAATCATGTAAAAGTAGGTTTCATATGATAGATATGATTTTGACTTCAATTTTTCCCATCTTTCTTCTAAAGGGCATTAATGACATCATCTAAATTATATATATCAAACTAGAATTTAGTTAGCATATATGACTTTTTCATTATAATAGAACCATTGCTTGGACAAAAATAAAACTTGCTCAAATGGTTACCTCTTTTTGCTTCACTGTTATTAAATAAACCTGGAGTTAGATTTGCGTCATATTGGTTTGTGGGAACAGACTTCACAGAATAAATGTTTAGTAGATTAATACTTGGTAGAACATTGTCAATATTTTTAAACCATGGGCTTGAATATTTTATTCTTTTCCTGTTTATTATGTAATTTTATTTTAACTTTCAAAAATATTGTCTAGGCTATTGGACTCTATAGAAATTGTTTTTAATTCCTTTTTTCATAGTATTATTTCTTGAGTTCAATTTTACAGTAAAAAGTTCAGTATAATATTTAATATTAGAATTATAAATCCATAGGTAATTAATTCCATTTTTCCAAATGATGAAGTTTACTTCTTTCTATAACTTCCCATGTCTTTTGGGGTCAATGTTACTATTATTGGATCTCTTAAAAGATAAGATGTTTGCCCAAAATTTTTTCAAAAAAAGCAAAATAATTTTTAAGGTACTCTTCTTTTGAAAAACATTGGCAAATACAAATTACGCTAACAAGGGATACAAAAAGGATATACAGTACTTTCATATCAATATTTTAAGTAACCTGATAAAACATCACAATTTTAAATAGGTAAAATATAGGTCAATATTCTAGGTTGATTTTCTCATTCTACTTTCCTAATTAGAGAAATTGGGCATTAAATTATATTTCTAAGACTCCTGTGCCACTAAGCTATTGTTTCTGTCAATCTTATGAATGTGTAAGATTTGTAAAAGAAAAAATCAGACAAGAGTCATCTTCTTGCATTGGTAAGAAAGATCATAGAAGTGTGAAGTGGAATTGTTTTTGCATCATTTCACTATCTATATTCCAACATTCTGGATATCAAGAGTCAGTTATATCAACAGTAACAAATGGGATGGTAGGAATTCTTGACTGGAGCTTCCAGATTCATCAAGTGCAGATACTAATATGGCTGTCTTGATCTCAAGTCTCCATTGGCATTAGAAGTAGCTACTCTACCAACGCATCGATTCTGTATTGGTCTGATGTTATTTATAGAGTCACATGCCTTGTCTTCAGCATTTCCTTGATTTAATACACATCTAATTTCTGTTACTAATAATCTGTGAGAAGAAACACCTAGATTGATTTATGTTTCTGGCACTGGACTTTCATATGATAACTTTATTTTGAGACCTGTGAGATTTGGTTTTCCTTACCCAGTATTTTATACAAATAATTTTAGCTTTGTCTTACTAATAGAATAACAGTATTAGTTTATCCTCAACAGGAGAAACCAGGGACTCAATTTTGTTGTAATAAATTATTTCTGCAGACTTTTCTTGTATTTATTATAAATCATGCTTTCCAAAGATGTTTATTTATTTTTAAATAATTGATTTTCTCTACACTCTTTTGTGCTTTTGATGAGCATTTCTTGAACTAGAAAATTCAAATATTTTAATGCAATTTTTAACTTATTTATTCATAAATGGTGTATCAATGGCTAATCTGGATTCAATTTAGAGTCTACAGCAATTCTTTCTTATTTCATGAATGTACTTAAAATTTGTATTCCGCACAGAAAAATCTCAAGCAGTTGTTAGGTAAGTAACATTTATTGAGTACTTTGATAAAAATTATTATGCCCAAGGCTATGCTGGAGAGTATGTCATTTAGACTTCAAGATATGTCTGAAAGGAAAGTATTACATTTTCATTTTGGAAATAAAGAATGAGTGGGAAGCAAGATTCATACAAAGACTTCTTTGATTTAAAAACCAAATAGCTTTAATTTCATGCTTAGTATTCAGCTTAACTGATTACTACTGACCTTGGAGAAATTGTAATATCTGTGTCTAAATTTCCTAAACTGTAAAATGGGACTTGTATTGGCTACCTGACATCTATAGTCAATGCTGGCAATAGAATATTGGTATTCTATCCCATTACCACTATACCAACTTGTTGCTATGAAGATATTCTTTAATACATATAATAAAAATTATTTTCTTGAATGTTAATTATATTCACATCAGGGAAATTTTAATCTGTTGTAGTATTTTTTAAAATATTTTTTATTGATTTTTTACAGAGAGAAAGGTAGATTGATAGAGAGTTAGAAACATCGATGGGAGAGAAACATCAATCAGCTGCCTCCTGCACACCCCCTACTGGGGATGTGCCCACAACCAAGGTACATGCCCTTGACCAGAATCAAACCTGGGACCCTTGAGTCCGCAGGTCAGTGTTCTATCCACTAAGCCAAACCGGCTAGGCGTGATGTAGTATTTTTAATATATCTTTAAAACTATGCTTAGTAAAAATTTTATCAAATCTATTGACTTTTTATAGCTTTTATAAAATTTTGAGATTATACATTTTAGGTGTACAATATATAATTACTGACTCAAATTCTACATATAAGAGTTTGTTCTTTTAGAAATTATCTGAAATGTACAGGATTCTGCTAAGCAACAAATAAAATGGTGATTTTTCTGTCAAGATTAGTCTTAGTAGAGATTATACTTCTCACTCCCAGGAAAGGAAAGGGTAGGGAAAAATGAGGATAGATTTTTATCTGATTCTTTATTTTCAGAACCATGTTTGGAAATAAACTAATGCAGAAATGTCTGGCTCTAATGAGGAATACACAAAAATAAGTTGTGGATTTGGAACTTGCATATTCCTGAGTAAGCTGTCAGTGATTCTAATCTAATAGGATATAGGGTGGAGGATGGGCCTTTAATTTTAAGAAATACACAAATAGATCTAATGTTCATTCTTGTTTGAAAGCCACTGACTTGTTTATTAAGTATAATAAAAATTTATAAGATCAAATTATTCTAAATTTAAACATAAAATTTTGTGGCAGAAACAGCCAAATGAATTTAATATAATATCAGAATCTGATTACTTAAAATATGTCAAATACAGCAAAATCAATTTAGACCACCTTCAAATAAGTCAATAGAAATGGCTAAATGCCAAATTTATTTTCAATAGTGACCTAAAAATAGGGCACATATATGCACCACTGAGATGTTAGGAATGAAAAGAAAATTCTCAAAGAATATTCCCTTCCTCCCCCCGCAGAGCAACAACTATAAAGAGAACACCTTATATTAACATATTTCTCATGCCCTGAATTTCAGTATGAATTGAACCAATTACACTTTATCTCCTATGACATTTGATGGGAAATCAATTAATAGAAAATACAGAGGTGATTTTATTTAAAATTCCTTCTCTACCCAGAATATCCACTAATATATAATATGGAGTAAATAGCATCTAAAAGTTGGTCTCATGGATATGCATATATGTACACAAGTTCTTTAGTTGATATGCATAACCCATGGACATAGACAATAGTGTGGTGAAGGCCTAGGGAGGGGGAGAGGGGAAGGCTAGAAGGGACCAATGGGGGAAAAGGGGGACCTATGTAATACTTTCAACAATAAAGATTTAAAAGTAAATAAAAAAGTTGGTCTCATGGAGAATAAGTTAACTCTTTTTAGCTCTCTTTTCTGACCTCTCTTTTCCAGAGTCTTTCTGAAAATTCTCCTATATTTCTTATAGGGCATCAGCAGTAACTAATTAATTTCTTGGAAGAGAAATGTGGCAGTAACGTTTGTAGCCTAATAATACCTGTTTCCTCATTCTTTCTTATTAAAAAACACACACACACATTTTTATCCTGGAGAGAAATGAACTCAACAGAATATTATGGTTCTTTCCCTCCACTATTGGAGGCCTGTATATGACAAATTTCTAATCAGTGGGACCTAGTTGAAAATTTATGAATTGTTTCTGTAGAAGCCTTTGATTTTCTGGCAAATAAAACAAGATTCAGTGGGTCCCACCCTTCTTCCTGCCTTGTGTTGAGCATAGAGTCTGAGCTGTAATCACCTTACTATGCAGGAACCAAATTTCCCTAATCTAGAGGGAAAGGTCCTTGCTATGAGAAATGTAGCTTTCTCCATCCCTCTGTCCTCAGCCAGGCTAGTACATGCTGAATCAAAAGCTTTAGAATTTAGAGAGTGTGGCTCTGCTTAAACTAGGTCAATATCATATAAGTACCCCAGAACACTTATTTCCAACACTTAGAAGCACCCTCCCCCCACCCCACCCAATAACTTGGCCATTGGGATAGAGGCAGCAAGCAGCAAGAGCCAAGCAGTTGTTGTTGTTGTTGTTGTTATATGTTTTGTCTTTTTTTGTAATCATTCCCCCACTCCAGCCCAATTTGGCATACATTTTACTTTGTCCATCTCCCCTTGAAACTTTTAGCATCTTGACACCAGGGTGACATTTGCTTTCCCAGCGTCTGACTTGGCGGGTGGGTGGGTGGGGGGCAGGAATTTCCTAATCTCCTGACACATTATTTCTCCCTTTCAAATTTTTACTCTCTCATACACCCTGACATATATATGGACAGTTAAAAAAGAAAGAAGAAAAGGAAATAAAAACAGCTGTTTAACAGATGTGCATGGTTTTATCAGAAGCCTAATAAAAATGACAATAAAGGTCAGGAAAATAATATGCAATATTTAATTATCAAAATGCAATTGTTATGATTAAAAATAATATTATTCTTGTTCATGACCATGACCTTGACTTGCCATCCTTTTGTGAGGCTCTGCTTCATATATACACACAGCCTCTGTACTTATTCAAACATATCAAAGATATAACACTGCTACTACTGCCTATTATAGTTTTACACATTCCTTTTTTGGTTTATTGTCTAATTCAACCTCTTCAACATCCCAGGTAAATAAAAACAATAAATCTCACAAGTTCAAAAATTAGGGGCAAATTTTTATGTAAATTATAAATAACAATCCTAACTGGACTTTATAAAAATATTCAGAAGACAGCTGACAATTTCAAAAATACAATCAGTAAACTCACAAGGCTATTAAAGAAACAACTGAATAAACTACACTGGTATTACCCAGAATGCCAAATGATCTGACCAGAAGTTTTTGTCTGAGATGGAGTTTGGTTGAGCAGAGGAGTGAGTGAACCCTTTTTCAATATAAGACCCAATGCCAATATCTCTGACAGAATATCAGTATTGTTTGTGTTGCTGAGTGTCTGTAACACAGGAAATGTTTGAGGACTCAGAATGTTGATATCTCATTGGAGAACACAGGAATAAAAGAAGAAAACTAGGATTGATCTGACATCTGAAAAATCAACTCCTTTTTTTTTTCCTTAATGGAAATTCTGCTAAGATTTATGTGTGCTCTGATGAACCAAATTAGAGTTACTTATTACACACTGTTTACTGTACAGGTTGAATTGACACTAGCTGGGAATCATTCCAGCAAGAATTTTACTGAAGTAACAGTGATAAGAAAACTCTTGATAAAAATCACATCAAAATTATATTGACATCAAAATACTAGCTTCTAAAAATTATAACTTAAAGCAATGCCATTTTGAAGTACTTAATTGTACACCTTAATCATCCTATCAGGATTTATTTGGCTTATCTCTCCAAAGAGAAAAACATATTTCTATAAATTCACTTTCACTTTAACCATCGAACACAAATGAAGAACATACTACATCTGCACATACTTTTGTTTTTATATGAAGAGAGAAAAGGAAAATCTTTGGTATGGTAAAGAGAGCTAAAAACCAGATTTCCCCCCATCATTTTGGTAATCACTAACTCAGGAGGGAAACATTGGCTTTGTAATAAAACTGTCTTTTTTATTTCCTTCTTAGAGATCATGGGCACCCAGGTAAGAATAAACTGGATTCTCTCCTCCAGGACCATGTGTATAACAAAACATTGGTTCCATGTTTATTATATACCAGAGGCCTGGTGCATGAATTCGTGCACGAATTCATGCATGGGTGAGGTCCCTCGGCCTGGCTGGTGAAGGGAGCTGATTGGGGCTGGAAGGCCAGAGGGACAGACCACCAGTGGTAGGTTGGCTGTGGGAGCACACTGACCACCAGGGCTCAGCTCCTGCATTGAGCATCTGCCCCCTGGTGGTCAGTGTGTGTCACAGTGACTGGTTGACCAGTCATAACAGTCGCTTAGACTTAATATATATATACATATACACACTAGGGGCCCGGTGCACAAAATTCATGCA
>NW_006300375.1:763668-765221 GCF_000327345.1 Myotis davidii
CCTGCCCCCCAGCTCCTAGCTCCCCACTGGGTTTCCGATCACTGTCAGTGGCAGGGGGCTTCTTCCTGCTTTCCCTTTTGCCTCCCTGCATTGTGCCTACATATGCAAATTAATCACCATCTTGTTGGCAGTTAACTGCCAATCTTAGTTGGCAGTTAATTTGCATATAGCCCTGATTAGCCAATGAAAAGGGTAGCATCGTACGCCAATTAGCATTTTTCTCTTTTATTAGTGTAGATATATATATCAGTTTCTGAGTAAGGCATTACACATGTGTTATATAGTTTAATTGTACAAGAGCAGTGAGGGATTATATATTCCATTCACAAATAAAGAAATTGAAGTCAGAGGGATCACACCTATAACATGAGAACTTAGAAAACCCAATTGGTGTTCACTTGAAAATCCATGATGCCCTAGTCCCCATACTCCAATAATCTAGGCCTAGGAGAACTGTGACCCCACCGTCTAAGATTACCCTGAGGGGGCACAATGCCAGAACACCCAGCGGAGCCCTCTTCCTTCTACAGGCAAATTCAATGAAAACAACCTCACTGTGCGTCCACCAAGCAAAGGGTAGGCTTTGTGAAAACTGCTAAGAGCACCCATGGGCAAGAGACCTCTTGGAATACTTCACTAGTGAGTCATTTTCCATAAATCAGATTTTTGAATTTTAACAGAGTGGAGGAAGGATTTCAATCTATATTAGTTTCCTATTGTTGCTGCAACAAACGGCCACCGAACAAGCGGCTTAAAACAACAAAAATGCATATCTTACAGTTCTGGCGGTCAGAAGCCCAAAATAGGTCCCATCAGGCTAAACTCAAGGTCTCCTCAGCGCTGAGTTTGTTTCTGGAGACTGCCAACACTGCTTGGATCGGGGCGGCTTCTTTCCCGCATCTCCACAGTCAGCACCCGCTCTTCTGCTCCGGATTCACGGTTCAGAGCCCTGTATTACATCGGACACACCTGGATGTCTGGGCTCCTCTCCCTAATTGAAGGCCAAATAATTACAGCCTTCCTTCCACCTGAAACCGTAATTCCCCACTGCCATATCACACAATATAGCCACAAGTTCCAGGGATTGGGATGTGGACATCATTTAGGGACCACTCCTCCGCCCCTCACACCACCACTTTAAATTCAACAATGGAAATCAAAAGTTGTAGTATGGCCAGAAGGTCAAATGTGTTCTAAGCCTCAAATTGCTTGTCTCCAAATTCTAAGCACCGCAAATCAATGAATGACCCTGGCAGGACAGACGCAGTAACCCCTACAAGTCGTCTGGGAATTTCAAAAGCAGCATGAAGGAACAGTTTCAATTCTGGTGCCTGAAAATTCTGTGACCTTAAGCAAATCTGAACTTGAATTTCTGGACCTCAGATTCCCCATCTTCAGAATAATAGGATCTGAGTAGACATTCCTTCCTGTCATTTCCAGCAGGTAGACTGTGATCTTCTGAAAGAGAGTGTTTGGAGGAAGGTGTGAAATTCTGAGAAATGTGGGTACTGGTGTCCTGTAATACTAGAGCATCTACCAAAAAAAAGGCAATT
>NW_006300375.1:767312-769170 GCF_000327345.1 Myotis davidii
TTCCTTCCTGTCATTTCCAGCAGGTAGACTGTGATCTTCTGAAAGAGAGTGTTTGGAGGAAGGTGTGAAATTCTGAGAAATGTGGGTACTGGTGTCCTGTAATAGAAGAGCATCTACCAAAAAAAAGGCAATTGATATTTTACTACTTTAAGAAGTGTGCAAATCTGATACTGAAAATGTTAGTGCAATCATGAGCAGGACACCTCGGTTTTTTTTTGTTTTTTAAAAAAATAATTTGTAGATGATGAATAGCCTTAGAAGCATTTTGGTGAAAGTAAATAACAGTGAGGATTATGATACAGAGATAATTTTTATGTAATTCATCATTCTATTCATTGTCATAGAAAATAAAAATTAATTTAAATATTATAAACAGAAACATAAAAACCTCTTATTTTAGAGTTAAAACAATTACATTGAAATATGATTAATGGGCTGGGGAAAGCAGTGGTCTTAATACAAAAATGTATAAATGGCATGGGAAAATAAAAGAATCTCATATTTATGACATTGCTGATCATATTAAATTAAGATTTATGATTTTATATTATGTTTCATATTTTCAAACCACAATAAAACCCTATTTCCAGTTACTTAAAAGACTAAGCAATGAATAAAATGGATAAAGCAGAAAAGTACTTTCTGATATCAAATATTGCCAATCTTTCTTAAAAATTATATTAATCAAATTTAATCTCTAAATATATGCACTCTTTCTCTTACGTTAAATATAATCATATACATGTAATTCAAACATAATTTGTGGGTGGTGATTTTGTAATAGGTCAGAGTTGTTGAAATGCTAAAGAAGACATCTTGTGGCTAGGAAAAAATATATAAACTTCAAGGAAAAGTAGATGGGGATAAGTAGAAATAAAAAACCAGTAAGAAAAGACATTCCAAGATATGTACATTTGGACACTTCTATAATTCCTTTGGTTCCTATTTTTTCCCTTATTTGTAATATATATAATGTTGTTTTTCCTATGTATCAAAATTAAGATTCTATAAAAAATAAACTGATTGAGGGAATTCAAATAACAACTGGAAAAATATAGTTGCTCATTATTAAAAAGAGCAAGAATATTCTGGAACAAAAGCTGAAGACATAAGCCTCTCACAGAGAATGACTGAGCTGACAATGGGGTAAAAGTGTCATAGGAGATGGGGGCAGTGATAGGTGATCAGATGTCCTCTGATTGGAGATCTTGGGCTAACATAAATTAGCAAAAAATTTCATGTAGATAATTAGAGTGTGTTTAGGTCTGGAATCATTTGGGGAAACATGGAAAGATTGTTTTCCCTTAGAACAAGGAGCTCCAATAGAGCTAACACTGAGGTGGAAAAGACTGAAAAGGCAAATTCTCATTTGTGTCTAGAACCTAAATTGAGAACTAGTGCATAGTTGATACTCAGCAATCCATTGCCCACCTTCATTTTGTACATCTACATACCATTCACCGACTGAAATGACAAAGATTGTGCATTCATTCTGACCAAGCACCTTATAGCTATGTTGTTTTCTTCTTAGAGGTACCTAAAAATTCAAACAGAAATATTTATTGGATTTCTGTCTGTTCAATGGCATTATATTAGATACTGGACCAAGAAGAGAACACTATAATAGAGTTAGTAGTAAGAATATTGTGTTTTTTATGTAAAGTTTTACATAACTCACTGTCATATAATAAACATTCAATAAATGTTGATAATGATTATGATGATTACTGGATAATGAATTAGAAGGTTAATGTTCATTTCTGTCCTGCTATGTACTAGTTATCTTTTCTTCTACAAGTTATTTAACCTCTCTTTAATCTCAATTCCCACATTTATTAAGTGGTAAAGAAATGTTTCT
>NW_006300375.1:769223-789694 GCF_000327345.1 Myotis davidii
ATACTACAATATTAACATAAGTTGACTCAGTAGACACGGTGGAATGGATCAGAGTGGCTAATCTGTAAAAGTTGTATTACATACAGCATAACCACAGTCATAGCCTTAACCCTGTACTCAGTCACCCCATTCCTACCTGTGACTTTCCATGGTGCCTCAGTTTAAAACAATATCAAAGTCTTGAAAATTGGTCATATTTTTCAGCCTAATAGCATTCATTGACGACTAAAATAATTATTTGAAATGCTGCAAAGAAAATGTTAAAAACTGTTACTGATGCTTATCCTAACAATATAGTAATAGGTATCCTATAGAAGAGGAAAAGTGCTATAAAAAATAATAAAAATATGTCATTGATTAAATGTAGAAGAAACCACAGAGGAGTTAAAGTTACATTTTAGGGAAATCACTAAAATGATTAGATTACCGAATTCTCTCCCTGGAGAAGCAAAAGAATCCTCGTGACTACTAAAACTACATCAGGGGAAAGAGGGTGGAGACAATAAAGAAATTTTAAATGGAAAGGAGAAGGGATAGATGACCTTTGATTTTTTTTTCTATAGCATTCTTGGACACCAAAACTGCTTAGATACAGCAACATTTCTCTGAATTAAGTGTAAATAAATCAGAAACATATGTATTAACATTTTACATTCTGAAAATGACCCAGGTCACCCCTAATGAAATAGGGAAAGTTAGTTGTTAAATTCCAGATATTTTCAATTTAGCAAGATGAGTACAAAGGGAAGTTAATGGCGATAGGTGTAGCCAATTAACATCAAAACTAAATGCAAGAAATCTATGCCAACCAGCCTCTGAGGCATCTCTCCACTGTCCCTAATCTGTGCCGTAACCAGCCCATCTCTTTTGAACAAAATATATTCAAGGATGACAAAACTGATTTTGACATGAAATGCTCTGCATTGATATCTGGGATCTATTGTGGCCGCTCCTCAGCAGATTCCAGCTGGACTGAACAGGAAAACCACGCTGATACATAATCCAATAGAAAGCCCAAGATAACGTTTTTAATTTACGACTGACAACTGAGAAGATGACGAATGACATCCCATCTTTCTTCCTGGATTTCAAGCGCCAAGGGCATGAGTAGCCACATCACTGAGGGGGAACACACCAAAAATGATCCAGGTTTTAAAATGATAAAGAAAGGGACACATGGGTATACCCACCGTGGGCTTTTTATCGCATTCCCACTGCCCAAGAACAAATATTCCTTTGCGATGCTAAGATTAAGCCCCTTTTGCCATAAAAGGCAGTAGAATGATGTTCCTTACTGCAGTTTTTAGGGTCCTAATCTAATGTGGTCTGAACTGATACTTTAACTTGACATAAAACATGACCCTGGTCAGTACAAATGCTTTCAACTACTTTACACGGTATATAGTTTAACATTTCTCTTAAGATTACCACATTTTCTTTCACAAAAGAATTCAGGTAAACTCTATATATTTAGTAAAATGCACAATGCTTTATTTCAAAGGTAACACTTCTGAAAATTTCAAAGATGTATTTATAAAATGTCAAAAAGCCTAACCACAACAAAATGCCATATTGTCCTTTTTTACCTTATGGTATTAATGTTCTCCAATTTACATATTTATTAGTAATGTATTTAAACCTTGATTACTCAGAAATCTATAAACATCTTTGTGGCTTCTCTGGGAACTATTGATAACATTGATATAATTTTGTGCCCAAGATGAAAAAAAATCTGAAAGAAAATTAAGTTGATTATACCTTTTTTGCTTGTAAAACGTTTCAATTCTTAAATAAAATAGGTTCATTTCAGGATTGTGACCTTTTGCCAGTTACCCAATTATTTTATGTTTTGAATGTAAAATTTTTATATGCAAAAATTATTTCTAAAACATTTAAGAAGCCTTATTTGCTAAAAACCTGTAGCTTAATTTACGATTTGTATGGACATATATACTAATAATATATGTGTGTGTTTTGTGTAGTATAATATATGACATATATTACATAAAATATACATAATTTAAACATTTATACAGGGGTTGGCTAAAGTAGGTTTATAGTTGTTTGAATTAAAAATAATACAATAATCAATAAATAAAAATATCAGAACTGTTTCACATACTTACAACTGCAACCTACTTTTGCCCATCCTTGTACATTATATGCATGTATATACAGATAATATTCACATTATATATACTAGAAAATATAGAATTGCATCTACATATGTGAAAGGCTAATATGCAAAGTGTCCCCTCAGGAGTTCAACCGGGAGATCAAGAGTTCGATTGTTCTCTATGACATGCGCTGACCATCAGGGGGTGGCATGGAATATGGTGGGTGACCAGGGGTGGCAGTGAGGCACTGAAGGAGTGAGGGAAGGTGGAGGCAGGAACCTGATTGGCCCTGATCACCTGCCAGGACTTAGGGACCCTACCTGTGAATGAATTTCATGCACCGGGCCTCTAGTATGCATATAATTTTCCTATGCTTTAGAACAACTTTCTTTTTTTCTATGAATAATTATAAATTACCAGATTTATTATAAAAATAGTAAAAAATTCAATAAACTTTGATAACTATACTTTTAGGCCTTGCAGATGTAATACATTAGAGGTTGTAGGTGATGTCACATACTCCAATATGTTTACTCTTTCATCATTTGATTGATTGTTAACTGTACCTTGAAAAGATGAAATCAGATACACTTAAGTAAATATCTCTTTACTGCATTTCCAAATGTACAGAGAAAAAAACAACCCAACTCAAGTCACAGTTTGTGAAAATGCCTTTAAAATAAAATAGAAAATAGCAGTTAATAATGTTTGGAAGCTTTTTAGAAGTTTTGTTTCCAGTATTTTATTTTACTTATTGACCTTTGTCCAACACGAACTAGAGCCACAAACGATCTGATGATTTTCCACCAAATGAATTCAAAGCTTGCAAAAATCCTGACAATAATGGGAACGATATTTTGCTATCTCCCCCTCCTGCTTAGGTCCCTAAAGGGGGAAACTATAAAAATAAATAGTGGTCCACCCAAAAGGCAGAAGCATAAACATGACAGGCCTTGTGGTATTTTTTTCCTGAATGGCTCATGTGATTTTCTGGAGAGTGTTTTTATAGGCTAAATTACAGAATCATAGGATCATGGAATTTTTAAAACTGGAAGTAATTTTAGCAATCACTAGGGTGCTGTTTAGATGACTCTCTCTTGAATTTTCAAAATGATACCCAAAATAGAAGAGCATCCTCTCTAAGAACAGCCTCTCTCCAAAGGCTGCGTCCTATATGTGCTGGGTACCCGGCACCACACAGCTTCACTACATTGTGGTCTGGTACAGTGAGGGTGAGGTTGGCTTCTCTAGGAGTCCATCCAAGGAGGCTCAGTGATGGGCATTAAAGGGGTTCCCAGACTTACATATTTATCTAACCACATCCTGATATTATTAACGGGATACGTTTCCAGTAGAAGAATGCATGCCACTAACTAAAATCTGAATTATTCAGAAACTTTAGCCTAGCTTATCATCTCTAAACTCGCAGTATACTATGTTAATAGATTATACTATTATTTTAAGGGAGAGTTTATGTGTAACATTTCTGTGACCCAGATAAAACTTAGCATTTCATATAGTAGAGACTAGATATTTGTATTTTATATTGTTTTAATATTTTCAGTCTCCACTGTCTCAAAAAGAAAAATTAAACAAAATAAACCTCTAGAACATCAAATGGGCATTTGCATTTTGCTTTGTATTTTAGTAGAATTATTAGAGAAATTTAATTGTGCCTAAAGAAGGTTTTCTTACCTAAGCCTCACAAAAATCTAGTTTATAAGTGAGAAGATCATCTAGAGAGGGACAATAACTTGACACAGTTTGCACGACTGTTAAGGTACAGCACTGAGCTTCACACCCAGACATGCCTGGGAAAGCCCCCCTGTGAGGAATGACAGAAATCCAAAAGGATTTGTATATTAATTCATCCTTTTTTTAGAGGTAGGATATAATTCTTAGAAAAGTTTTTGTATAAAAAGGAAAATTATAAACTGTAATTTAAAATTTGGAATGATTTAAACCTGTAATCTAATTGCAAAAGAAAACAAAACAAAATCATTTTTCTTAGAAATCTCCCTTTCACCCTTACTCAGAATTTCCTCATTAAAAAAGAAACACTGAAGTCCTTGCAATAAAAACAATACCTGAAAAACTTGCTCTGAGGATGCCACTGAATTTGTTTCTCTCAATCTCTCTTTTAAGTTTGAGTATATGTGGTTGGAATGGCCGCCCATGGAGAGGCATAGCTTAGATAGGCCTTGGGCTCGCCTGCTTTCAAATAGGTGCCATAGGCTACAGCTTTGCACATTCCCTCAACTCTTTCAAGCTTGCACAAATTTGGTAAATTATTTCAAAGTCATTTTTTAACTTCTATTCTTAACATGATGATCTTTTGCCTCTCAAGCATTCTATTAAACACTTACACGTTTTCTCTGAATTCCATTGTCTTTCCACTGAGAACAGCAGATAAAACAACACAATACAATATACAGATGATATAGGATAGAATTGTAGCCCTGAAACCTATATGATTTCATTAACTAATGCCACATCAATACATTTAAATAACTAAATAAGCTTTAATCTTATAGATTAGACTATTTTAAATAGATTTCACCAACAGCTGACACTAAAAGTCTATTCTCTTTTTTTTCTCTTCCACTAGGCATTTTTCCCTGCCTTTATGGGGGATTTATAAGGTCACTGGAAACTATTAAGTTTATTTAGATATCTTGGGTTTTTCATTCGGAAAAAAGAAAGCTTTCCACTGAAAATAAATCAAAATATTGAGTGAACTGATGAAGTTCCAAAATTATTTTTAAGTAACATTTAGCTGCCAAAATTGATGGAACTTATCAGCCTGCATTTGATTTTTAGTGCAAGGGAATTTCCAATATTTGAATCAACTTTTTAAAAATTCTCCATCTGAAAATGTTTTTATTGATTTTTATTGTTGTTGCTTAGAGAGAGGAAGGGAGAGAGAGAAAAACACTGATATGAGAGAGAAACATCATTGTTTCCCATATGCGCCCTGACCAGGGATCAAACCTGAAACCTTTTTTGTTTATGGGATGTTGCTACAACCAACTGAGTCACCTGGCCAGGGCTTTTGAACCACCTTTCAAACTAAATTATTTGGTTCTGCCTATGTAAAACAATTTTTCAAAATATTATGTTTCTTTGGCTACTTTTTATTCTGACTGGCAAAAATTGCAATTAGCATATTAAATATTATTAAAGAGAAAATAAACAATGGGAGAAATGATTACTCTTGAACTCAGTTCTGTTATAGTATGTTTCATTCAATGCCTTTGAATTAAGTTAGAACTCATTAGCAGTAATCAACAACAAAGACTCATAATTTTAATATGTATTAGTTCTATCTCATTAACAAACTACTAGTATTTAATAAACCATATTGTACTATGCAGATGCAAAAACATTATTAATCTACATTTATTAAATCTGATTAATACTTCTTATAAAGGGTTCCATTATAGTTACTGATATCCTATATAATAAAAGCCTAATATGCAAATTGTTCCCTCGGGCAGTCATTAGACTGGGAGTTTGACTGCGTACTATGACGTGCACTGACCACCAGGGGGCAGCGTGGAACATGATGGGTGACAGTGATGTGGTGCTGACAGCTGGTGTCAGTGGAGGCGCTGAGGGACCTGGCCCTGATCGGTTGCCCTGTAGGCAGGATGGTGGAGCAGGTACGAGGGCAGTGCCAGGCCAAGGTGGGGTGCCAGGCGGGGCTACAGGGCTGCAAGGCTGGGGGCATAAGCTGGGGCCCGATCTCTGCAGGCCACCCTGAGAGACCCCACCCATGCACAAATTTGTGCACAGGGCCTCTAGTAATTACATAAGAGGAAAAAATATTTACATTCCATTTTATAGGAAGTAAGAAGTACATATAATTTTATAGGAAAATATCCTTGTTATTTAAATAACCCTCCATCTCAACTACAAAATTATCAGATTTTATATATTTGCTAAAGTATTCAATTTAATTTTATTAAGCTTCACCTCTGCTTTTTAAACACAGAATCCCTTTCTTAACAGAACCATTTCTGTCTGCTGCCTACAGAATTATTCACTCACTCCTCTCTGTTACATCTGGCAGTACATTTTTCCATTTGAGGTGATACCCTATTATTTTGTAATTATTATTGATATCTGCCTTCTCTTTTAAAATAATGAGTCCCTAAATGGAAGTTCAATTTTGTTTCATCTTTTCATGTTCTGTACTTGACACTTTATTTAGCACATAGAAGATAAATTTCCACATAAGATGTGAATTTCCACCAGCCAATAAATTTCATGAGGACAGACCTTTCATTGTTTCTTCATTGATTTATCATGATCACCTAGAAAATGCCTGGCACATAGGAAATATTTAATAAAGAAATATTCATTGAGCCCAGCCAGTGTGGCTCAGTAGTTGAGCATCGACCTATGGACCAGGAGGTCAGGGTTTGATTCCCTGTTAGGTCACATGCCTGGGTAGCAGACTCGATCTCCAGTGTGGGGCATGCAGGGGACAGCTGGTAGAAGATTCTCTCTCATCATTGATGTTTCTATCATTCTCTCCCTCTTCCGTCCTCTCTGAAATCAATAAAAATATATTTTCTAAAAAAAGAAGTATTCATTAAAGTTATGAAATTTTATTTAATTTGATTAGTTATATAGTTTATTTAATTTCTGATTATTTAATTTGAATTATCCTAAAGTGTCCAATCATGAAAGTTATTTGCCTATTATTTACTATTAATTGTATTAGTGTATAAAATATTTTCTGACTTTAAGTTTATACCTAAAAACACATTTTATTCATCAAAATAAAAAAGAATCAAATTTGCAACATCAAATTGTAAACTATGCCTGACCTCTAACAGGATCAATATCTGACAGGACCAGCATCTAACACGTGCACTACATCTCCCAAATCTGGAACTCTCATCAGAGCTTTAACTAAACCGTATTTGAATCTTAACACTGAAAATGGGGTGGAAACTTTCCTGTACAGTCTCACTCATGATATTTCTGGCTCTACTTAGGCCCTTTCATGCCAAATAATTGCAAGAGGTCACATTAGATTTCAGAAGTACTATCTCTTGCCAGGAACAAGAAGATAAGTGGACATGATGAAACTCTCACAGGTTAACAATAATTACAACAATATATTTTTCAGCCCTCTCTTTGGAAATCTCCTGTTTCCAATCTATAATTTAATTGCTTCATTCATATTGAATTAAGTGTGGACTAGCAAAATATAACTTATTGTTTATTTAAAAGAGCACTGAATTGTGAAAATCAAGAGACTCAATCATTAGCAAGCTGTGTGTCTTTGACAGGCACCTCTGTTCTCATATTCTTAGGAACACAAACAGAAAAGAGGAGATTGAGCAGTATGATGTCTGATCCCTTCAAACTCTGAGATTCTATGATCCTTTTAACTTATCTCCTTTGACATTTTCCAATTAACACCCATATAATTATACTTCATGCTCTTTCTTTAGCTTGGAATACCCTACCATCTTTCCTTGACTTTTCGAATCTTGATGATTTTTCAAGCTCCAGCTTACTTCAAATTTCCACCACGCCTTCTCACGTTCACATTGATTTTTCTTCCTTCTGATCACTTATGTCATTCTGTGAGGATATATATTTAAGGCCATATTAATATACTATAGGTTGGATGTTAATTTTTCATATTTAACAATACTGCACAGATATTAGTCTTATATCTCCAAGTAGATTATTATGTTCCTGTAGAAGATACAATGGCTATACTTCTTTTGTATGCCCTATGACATTTAGTAGTATTCTGAGTATCCATTAAATTTTGTTGTTGTTGTTTTAAGAGTCATTTGATTGACTACTTAACTGATTTTAAAATGAAACCTATAATATTTGTGCAATTAACCCCCCGCCCCCACAAAATAGCTTTTTGCATAAGATGCATGACTACATTTCTCATTCCATTGGTAATGCTGGTGTTTGAAGTGTCTTCTATGATCTGATTCATATACCTTGCTGTTTCTGAGAATCAGGTTTGTGTACGGAAGAGGAAAAGGCTTTTGGTGAGAACTCTGTGTCTGCTCAAATAGTAGGAAATTATACCCTCCCAGATGATTCATTTTTGCTAAAATATATTTTTCATAAGGTGTCAAAAGTAAGAAAGGGAACATGACTGGGGAGAACCAGATTTTAATACCAGCTTTGTCAGGAAGTCCCTGGACAACAAAACTAACATGTTATGTCTATGCTCAGCTTCCCTATTACATGTTCTATTCAGAATCATTCTCCTGACTTACTTCACAGATTAGTTTAAGGTAAAATGAGAACATTTTTTAAAAAATACTTTGAAACAACCGAAACCGGTTTGGCTCAGTGGATAGAGTGTCGGCCTGCGGACTGAAAGGTCCCAGGTTCGATTCCGGTCAAGGGCATGTACCTGGGTTGCGGGTGCATCCCCAGTGGGGGATGTGCAGGAGGCGGCTGATCGATGTCTCTCTCTCATCGATGCTTCTGACTCTCTATCTCTCTCCCTTCTTCTCTGTAAAAAATCAATAAAATATATTAAAAAAATACTTTGAAACATATGAGCAATAATAAAATTCTTGAATATTACTACTTTAGCTTCCTTTTTTATCCTCAGTTCAACTGTGTTTTCCTTATCAATCACACATGTTAGGTTTTTTTCTAATTTAGGTAGAAGAAAATCTAATAGAAAAATTGGTACATGAAGCTGGGACTTTACTTTCCACTGAAAATAGAAACAAACAGAGCAATGGGTGTGAGACACCTCTGCCATAAAATAACTTGAATTTTAAAGATCCTTTTTTCTATTTTCTGAAAAATATTTCCCCCAAAAATATCTCTAATATAGTGTACTTTTTATTTATGGAACATAAAACATGACTTTTCTACAATGGGTAAATTTGCTGAACCATATGCCTGGAGCACATAAGCCAATGGTAGCACATATTATTTCTTTTTTTTCTTTTATTGTTGACAGTATTATAGGTGTCCCCTGATTTCTCCCTCCACTTTACTCCCCTTCTAGCAGACTCTGTTCCTCTCTAGGCCTTCACCGCACTATTGTCTGTGCCCATGGGTTATGTATCTCAATATATAAGTTCTTTGGTTAATCTCTTCCCATTTCTCCCAGCCTCCCCCTCTAAGATATGTCTAAGATATGTGAAATTATTATCTTTACTTGGTTGAAAACAAAATGAATTTTCAGGAAGATTGCTACTCACTCAAAATCCACATAGAAAGCAAAAGTCCAAGTCTGTAATAAAATCCAGGTCTCTTTGAATCCAAAGTAGATGCTCTTAATCCTAATCCATTCTGCCTTTGTGGTTTTAAATTCTTATTCTTTGTAGAAATCCATGATTAGTTTTGGAAATAAATTTCACACTCTCTACAATCAGAATAAACATTTTAACTTACTTTGCCTTCATTTCAACATTTAAGCTATCCTATATAACAAAGAGCTAATATGCAAATAGTCATCACACTCTCACACCCTCACACTGGAACTGCTCAGACACTCAACCCTGGGGAGAGAGGTATGGGGCCAGGCACTAAAATGTCATTTGGTATCCTGGATTAGATCCTGGAACAGAAAAACGACAAAAGTGGAAACGGGTGAAATTTGAATAAAATATTTTGTTTACTTAATAGTATTATCAAGGTTAGTGGTTTGATATTGACCAAAGCACCATAGTATATACAGTATTTTGTTAACATTAAGAAAAATTATTCAGTGGGAGGTGTTCAGAAACTCCCTCAACTCTCTTTGTAGTTTCCCTGTGTACTTCAAGATATTTTTAAATTTAAAATTAAAAAATGCTTTATTGGGTATTTAGTATGTGCTATACTGTGCTAAGGAGTACTCAAGAGAGAAAAATTAACTCAGCTTCTCAGTTGGTAAGCAGCATAAATAATAATTCTTCTCTATTAGAACATAATTCTACATACTCTCAAAGTTAGACTTGTAAAAATTTTCACTTTTTCAAAAATAATTTATACATGGGGTTTTTCTTAGGCTTGTTTATAATGCCATCTATCATTTCTCATTAGAAAATTTAAATCATAATATGCTCCTCAAATATTCAATTACATTTGCTACATTGGACAGAGTTATAAAAACTAATGTAGTAATTGTTTCGATAAAAGGTTTATGTTAATATTCATAAACATAGTATACTTGAGAGAATAATTATAAATCAATTATATGATGTGCTTTTGTAACTAATCATTTAGAAACCCATTAAGACTAGGTTCTGAGAACAGATGCAATGCTGTGCATGTCACTGTATGTTAGGGTACTATAAATAAAGGATTGGAAAGGCTCTATGAACATTTAACTACATTTAAACCAAAACCCTGCAATCCATTTTCTATCAGTAAAATGCCTAGGAGTTTACACTTATAGTTTTAAGAAATCCAGATGGACCATATTACCATTTGGCTTCTTTGAATAGTATGACAACATGACCTGTTCTCACAAAAGTATACAGTTTTATGTTAGTGTTAAGTGCTGTAATATCTCTAGGCTTTTAAGTCAATTTAACCTGTTCAAAAAAAGAATATTCTGTTTTGCTGTCATATGAAAATTGTTTTGACTGATGATGACACTGGACAATCGATAGTATCATGATGCCACCTCAGATAAGTGAAGTTGACTTTTTGATACACCATCAGAAGTATATGGACTTTCACTTGTTTTCTTGGCAGCGGTAGGAAATTTGACTCAATCCATCCACATTTTGTTTTCCAGTCCTTAATGTGACCTGTGTTTTCCAGGTGCATTTTAGATGTCACAATTTCAGAAACAGTAAATCCAGCTATAATGAAGTAATAAAATTTGTTTTTAGTCCACCAACCCCTGCTTTCTGTCCGTGTTACCGCTCTTGCTTACTCAACCTTTAGATATTCTCTCAAGAAATGTTCTAAGGATTGGAGCTGGTGACTGCATTTACATTTCATAACAAACAAAAACATGTCAACTTCCCCAGTGGAATTTTCTTTTTTGGCAGTTAAAAATATATTCAAGAAAAGGATACAAAAATGTACCTCTATTATATTAGGTACAAATAGGCGGATTGTTAGCTCTGCTTTTAAGGAAGAATAGTTCTACTTGCTACCTTAACATGAACAGTATGTAGGGATGCTTATATCCAAGTTTGCTGGAAAAAAAGTCAATTTGCACCTGTTATCCTGGGATAATTAGAAACAGAATCCCATTTCATTCTCAAAAATGTCCCAATTTGGATATTAAATTATATAGTTATTTAACCATATGGAAGGCCTTGCCCACAAAGGGACCCAGATTAGCTCACAAGAGGCTATAGGGAGGAACGTATGCATGAATAGACAAATAAATTGATTTGCGTACTTTTTAGTTCTTCTTTTCAAATATTTAATGATCCCACTATAATCATTAAGTTAAGTTACAATATTTTTTAAATCTTCACTTGTCTTTTATTACCGTAAGTGAAAGGAGGGGTAATTCAATGTCACACATCAGAAAAGGCAAGTCAGCATAGATTTCTGGTAAAGAAAAATATCCAATTTCTGATATCTGTTTCAAATATTTATAGGTGAGATGAACATAGAGATGATAGCCAAAAAGACTGGGTTTGGCTCAAGATTCAAGCCCTAGTATAAAACTAAAAATTGTAGTTGTTCCAACAAGACAGAAAAGCTTTATCTATTCCAAAGAAATTGATTGATATTATATTTGTCATTATTCAAAAAATGTATTTTTATTAAAAAAGAATGGTCAGAAACATATAGACCCAATTAACAAAGTCCTTAGAGAAGTGGAATGTTTCAGAAATTCTGTAATAAAATATACTTTCAAAACATCTGTTTTTTGGTCACTGGTTCTAATTACATTCACAACACAAGTCATATTTTTCCTGAAAATCCATGACAGAGCAGCTGATAATCTCCACCAGTGTAGTTGCTATGATGTCTTTTCATTGAGTTTTCCTCAGTTTTCAGGTATTGCTCTTTATATGAATACAATTACACTAGGTGATATATTTGTAATTGAGAAAAAAATCATGTAGATAAAGATTCAGTTATTTTGTGTTTAAACTTCATGACAAGGCAAACCTCTAAAATATCATAATAATTTTAAAGATAATACTACACACTGTTATTACATAGAGCAAAAGAGGAGAAGGGTATCGATTTTTCATTTAGATCCACATCAGCAATAAACATACCTGAAATGATGTTTCTTAATCAGGAAAATAAAAATCAATAATCAGAAGAGCTTTTTTTCCTACGTGTTGCTGATAACCCATTATAAATACATGTAAGTCATAGGCAATAAAACAGAAGTTCTTGAGCCAGATCTAGTGATTTATTTTTTAAAGACCATTCAATATATTCTTTAAAATAGGAGCTTTTATATAAATGTATAAATTTTATTTGTGTTTTTCTTTTTTAATTTAAAGCCCTCTTTAGATAGGATGTGCTTTCTTCAATTTAAAAGAATGCTTTAAACTTCTCACTATTCTTGTGCTTGATCCTTTGCCTTTCTATATAGTTCATCTGCCTGTGCTAACTGTACTCAGTTGCCACTCAGTTTAGTGCCCTTTTGGTCCAACATTGACTGCAACACTTTTTAAAAAATTACTTTTCCTTACTTTCTTACAACAACAGAGTCTGAAAAACTTAAAATCTACTTTTCCATAGTTTCGCAGAACTAAAGTTCTGGATGTGACTTTACTTCTGGCAATGCATAAACTGAGATTAGTTTTAGAAGGCAGAGATGAGGCATTTCTGTTTCCAACAGGGTTCTTGGAGATGTGTGTGGTTAGTAGACGTTACATTGGTGGAGCCAGCATTCCATTATCTGGTAACCTGCTGCCAGGGACAGTTGTAGTAGCCTAGATGTTGGCAAGAGGAACTTAGCCCTGGACTGCCACCATGTATGACTATTGCAATAACAGTACCGTGAGTCTAGCTTCTCCAGTTATTTCATGTAAGGGAAGATCTAATTCTCTAAAATCGGTAATTTCTATTGTTTGAAATAACTAGAAAATTTTATATTCCATATTGATATTGTCCGTTAAAGAGATTCCTATTCTGTATTGAAAAAAAAAAGTACTTTTAGCTGACTTTTATTTGGGAGATTTACTAGAATTATCATTCTCAGTTGTATCAATGTAAAAATGTAACAGAATGTTTTTGATGCAATACTGCTCCAATATCTATTACTAGAGGTCTGGTGCATGAAATTCATGCACTGGTGTGTGTATGTGTGTGTGTGGGGGGGTACCTCAGCCCAGCCTATGCCCTCTCACAGTCTAGGGCCCTTTGGGGGATGTCCAACTGCTGGCTTGTGGATGGATAGCCTTCTGCTGCTGCACAGCATGATGCTTGAGCTTTAGAAGCTGCTGCACGTGCACGGGCTGGGCCACCACAGTCTGTCCTGTGAACACCATCGAGTGGGTGAGTCAAGCATGGAGGCCCACTGACCCTGAGTTCCCTGCGCTTCCCTGAGTCACTGAGTTGTTCAGACTGACCACCTTCTACAGAGAACAGCATCGGGATTGGGCCTAAGCCAGCAGTCAGACATCCCTCTCGCAGTCTGGGACCCCTCGGGGGATGTAGCAGTGTGCCAAGCAGCAGGTGGCCAGGGAGGTGCCCGAATTGGGGCCAGGTGCCATGCTGCTCACACTCATCCCAGCCCACTATGCCTGTTGCTGCTACTTGGTAGTGCTGCCATGGAGTCAGGAGAGTCTCTGCTGTGGCAGTTGCACTCATCAGCCATGACCCCAGCTTCTGGCTGAGCAGCATTCCCCCTATGGGAGCACACTGACCACCAGGGGGCAGCTCCTGAGTTGAGCGTCTGCCTCCTGATGGTCAGTGTGCATTATAGCGACCGGTCATTCCAGTTGTTCAGTCATAAAGGTTGCTTGGGCTTTTATATAGAGAATGATTAGCAAACACAAATGCTTTTGAGTAAAGGCAAGCGATTTAAATGATAGGGAACTCATACAACTTAAAAGGAAGACAAACAATTCAATTTAAAAAGGGGCAAAGGAGCTAAATAGACACTTCTCCAAAGTGGACATATAGGTAGCCAAGAGACATATGAAAAAATGTTCAATTTCACTAATCATCAGAGAGATTCAAATTAAAATGACAATGAAGTATAACCTCACACCTGTTAACAAATCAACAAATGAGAAGTGCTGGCAAGGATGAGGAGAAAAGGAAACCCTAGTATGCTGCTGGTGGGGATGCAAACTGGTGCAACCATTATGGAAAATAGTATGGAGTTGTCTCAAAAAATTAAATATGGAACTACTATTTGACCCATTGATTCCACTTCTGGGAATATATCCTAAGAAATCAGAAACACCAATTAGAAAGAATGTATGCATCCCTATGTTCATAGCAGCACAGTTTACAATAGCTGCTAAGATCTGGAAACAGCCCAAGTGCCCATCAGTAAATGAGTGGATAAAAATGCTGTGGTACATTTATACTATGGGACACTATGCAGCAGTAAAAAAAGAAAGATCTCTTACCCTTTGAGAGAGCATGGAGGAACCTGGAGAGTATCATGCTAAGTGAAATAAGCCCGTCAGAGAAAGACAGGTATCACATGATCTCCCCCTCCCCCAAAGAGAGGGGACCTCAATGTGATTAAAGAAAAAGTCTGGACTCATTTAGTTAATCAGTAGTAAGACCCATTCTGAAGCAAAGATATTAAGCCTTAATGACTGTATCCTCAAATCTGCCACCGATACTCTAACATGTCATGTATGCTTTTGGAGAAATGGCTGAACATGTAGGGCTCAATCAAACATTATGAGATTCCATTTCAGACTCTTAAGGTGTTGATCTACAAAGGCTTCCATATACTGTCCACATCGGTGAAGATGGAGGGAGATATTGGCTTGCTGCTAGTCCAGCTAATTGTTACTGGAGTCAGAGTTGATATTTAAACCCTATACTGTGGAGTGGTTCCTATTGGTTCCATTATGTCTTTGCCTAGAGAACTAGGAATTTTTCCCCAAATTTTCTCCTTGAACACTTGTCGGCCAATGATTTAAATGCCTCACTTAAATACTTACATTGCCGGTAGTCTAATTTCAGTCCACGTGACTTCTTTCCGACCCCAACAGGAGTCTCATGTTGGCCTCCTACCCACGTGTCTCCGCAACATTACGTACCTCTAGCAGATTAATGATCCTACTGCTAAAGAATTCCACTGAGTTTCTTTCATCCTCAAACATGAACACTGGCACTCTAGAATGCAGGATGGAAGTGTTTATGAGTTAGTGTTTGCAACTTAAAAATGCATATGTCAAAAGTATTTCCCCCATAGAATTAATGATGCAAGAACCCCATTCGTTTCCAGGGTGCTGACAGCAGTAACCAGAGGTTTGTCTCTACAATGACATTAGGAGACACTGAAGCATAAAGCTCTTCACCCCACAAAGAGAAAACTTACTGTCATATGTGGCATACTCAGGATATACACACTGCTCCTGGTAGCATCATATGCCTGGTAGCATTCTCTAGTTCTGCGTGCCCTGAAAAAGGTCAATGGGTCAGCTGGAGGTCTTTTTTGTATGATTTCCAGACATCTAAGCTTTTAATAAAAAAGGAAGCCTCTCGCCGAAACCGGTTTGGCTCAGTGGATAGAGCGTCGGCCTGCGGACTGGGAGGTCCCGGGTTCGATTCCGGTCAAGGGCATGTACCTGGGTTGCGGACACATCCCCGGTGGGGGATGTGCAGGAGGCAGCTGATCGATGTTTCTCTCTCATCAATGTTTCTAACTCTCTCTATCTCTCTCCCTTCCTCTCTGCGAAAAATCAATAAAATATATTTTAAAAAAAAAGGAAGCCTCTCTGACATTTAAGACAATATCACACATGGCAAACAACCTGGCTTAAAATCGCCTCTCTGACATTTAAGACAAATCACACATGGCAAACAACCTGGCTTAAAATCGCAGCAGGGATACACGTAATTCAGCACAAATGCAATGAAAACTACAGGGATTTTGTTGAAGAAGATGGATCTTATTCTCCTCTGGTAGGGATTTACTCATCTGGTCAGATCAGGGTGCTGTGCTGGCACTGTGGAATGGCACCCCTGTCCAATGGTGGCACAGTTCTTCTGAGAAGTTATGTTCATATGTTGACTGGAGCTTTAAATAATAAACATGCAACAAGGCCCATCGGGGCAGACCAAACATTGCATATCAGAATTCACATATGAGAATTAAAAAGCTTCTCGACTGTGAATTTTGCTAGTTGCTATTCTCGAGGTCTAAGAGCTGTTTCCCACACTTCGGTACACTTACCTGTCTCCGTGCACCTGTTCCTGCTCAAACCCAAGCATCAGGTCAGTATGTATTAGTTCATTAGACACACATTATCATGTATTATTTGTCAGTATGTAATTCTGTACAGACAACGATAAGCAGGCACTTCCTTTGCTGTCAAGAAATTCATATTTAACTGAGAGAAAGAGAAAGAAATGTTAGCACACAATTGCAATGCACTGCAACACATGCAGTTTCAGACAGGGTTGTGATTAAGTCTTATTGGGGAAGGTCAGCAAGTAGACAATATTGCTCGTGCTTCTGTACGTTTACAGTAAATCTTGCAGTTAGTTTGAGCCGTATGACTACGCCTGCTTATGGACTGTATATCACTTAAAAGACAATTTCCATCCTCTCTTTCTCTTTCCTAATAACCAAGAAAGCATTAGGGAGATTCCAGAGCCACAGTAAAGAGGGAGCCTGAAACTCTGAGTCTACTTGAAGGAGAAGTCGTGGTGAGATTGAGAATTAAACCACTGAGGGTTTTGTTGTTGTTGTTTTTTAGGGAGAGGCGGGGAGAGAGAAAAACATTGACGTGAAAGCGAAACATCAGCTGCCTCCTGCACACCCCTACTGGGAATTAAACTGAAACCTTTCAGTACAAAGGACGATGCCCAACCAAATGAGCCAGATCAGCCACTGCAGTTTTAATGTGTCTGTTATTGCAGCTAACATTTGCTATCTTGGCTATATTAGAGAAAAATAACTTGAATATCTAACTTAGTTAAATATTACAGCTTAGCGAAACATCAGCTGCCTCCTGCACACCCCTTCTGGGAATTAAACTGAAACCTTTCAGTACAAAGGACGATGCCCAACCAAATGAGCCAGATCAGCCACTGCAGTTTTAATGTGTCTGTTATTGCAGCTAACATTTGCTATCTTGGCTATATTAGAGAAAAATAACTTGAATATCTAACTTAGTTAAATATTACAGCTTAGTACTGAGAATAAAAAATTATATCAGATTTTGACAGATGAATAATAAACTGTGGCATCAAGCAGCATATCATAAAAATTGTACATATGCATAAGAAGATAAACAATTTTGAAAAATATCCAATTTTGGATATTGCTAAAGTATAACATTTGATAGTCACATACCACTGGTTAGGACATGGAGATAAGCAAGATCATCATACATGATTTAAAAAAAAAACTTAAAAATTATATGATAAAAAATGAGGCACTAAAGGAATTTTAAAGAAAGTCATAACCATGGCCAGGTTTGTGTTTTTTTTGTTTGTTTGTTTTTTTAAAAAACGGTTAATCTGGTAGCGGACTGCAGAATATTATAGAAATAGTTTGACAGATAAATTAAAAACCTGTTAACATTAGTCTCAGTAGAAATAAGACCCTCAACAAAAGTAGAGATGCAGGAAGCAGAAAGTTTTAATCTCATGTCTATTGATAAGGCAAGGCTTAAAGTGCTTAGGTAATTGATTATAGATAGGGGGTGGTTAGGGTGAAGGAGCAGTTGGCGTTTAGTTCCTAATTTCTGGCATGTGTATGGATAATGGCACCACTAACTGAGAAGCTATGTAGGAGAAAATAGATTTGGAAGCAAACAATGAGTATATGACATAGAAAGTTTTTAATTTTCCAGAAAATATGTACTCATATAAGAAAACTCAGGAATAAAGGCTAGAAATAAAGACCTCACACAACATTGTAAACATAGCAAGTAAAAAATATATTTTTTCTTTTTGCCCTTACCCAAGAATATGTTTACTGATTTTAGAGCTTAGACCTCAGCTGTCTTACCTGACGAATGAACTCATCTCTGTGATCCATTATTATTTTCTGAGGACAGTTGCCTACTGTATGCCCCAACCAGGGAACAAATCCAGAACCTACATATGTGCCCTTACCAGTAATAAAACCCCCAAGCTTTTGGTGTACAGGATGATGTTCCAATCAACTAAGCCACCCAGGGCCAGGGCTGGTGTGTGTGTGTGTGTGTGTGTGTGTGTGTGTGTGTGTATGTATGTTTTAATCGAAGGATAGTTATATTGAGGGCAGGAAATTTTTGGAACTAGACCGATGTTTAGAAAATATTATTTGTTAATAAATTAAGTAGACTAAGTTTTGATAGCATTACATTAAGGAGAAGCATATGAATGCCATAAGAAGATTTCAGATTTCCAACTATCTCTTTTTTTCTATAATCCAAATTTAGCAGTGGAATTCATTTGCTGAAGAACTGTTTCTGCCAAGATTTGAAAATCAAGTAGAAAAGTAAAGATCATTATTTTCAGAAAAAAAGTAAAGGGGGAAAAGTGGATGAAGCAGAGAGAATAGAATACTTGTTTTAAAAATTAGCTTTTCTATAAAGTCCTACTAAAAATTCTCCATTGCAATATTTAAGATGATTGACAGAGAGAAAGAAAAATAATAAAAGAAACCAAAAGCTTGCTGGTGAAAAGATGAATTAGCTTCTACCAAACCTGCAGCACTGACATTTTCCCAGCACCCACATGTGATGGACTTTATTATGCTATTCAGCCCCTGAGTGGCTGGTTTCTGGTGGCAATTTCACTATTCACAAGGTTTAATGTCATGGTACTTGTCCAGATCTCGTTAATGTTACTAAAAGTTTTCCCAGGAGTGTTGCCATAGCACAGCTGTCAAAAATATAGCCAGTAAGTTTAAATAATCAGTATGACATTTTTCTAATGAGTAAAAGCCAAGATACTCAAAGTTCAGAAAACTTATCCCGAACTAACATTCTTAATTTTCTCAACACTTTAAAACTGAAAAGAAACAAGTTCATGTTACTGGTAAAATTTTAAATGTTTTGTCAGGATCGTTTTCTATAGCTAATTAACTTTAAAAATTAGGTTGTGAAAAGCTAATATAAGACATTTATAAGAAGCCAATTCTTAAAGTAACCCTGTCAAATGGTCAAAATCTTGGACTGCAGATACCTGGCTATGGTTGTTTTTCTGCATGACCTTATAAAGTTACTTAACTTTTAATTTTCCTATCCACAGAATGATGATAAAAACACTAAATTACCCCAGAACTCCAGTGGAAGTCAGGTAATGAATTGGAAAAGTTATTCTGAAAATTATAAAAGCATTTCATAAAATCCAATAATC
This sequence comes from Myotis davidii, assembly GCF_000327345.1. Classification (NCBI taxonomy): domain Eukaryota; kingdom Metazoa; phylum Chordata; class Mammalia; order Chiroptera; family Vespertilionidae; genus Myotis; species Myotis davidii. Next base: position 788,765 of record NW_006300375.1, read on the forward strand.
GGTTATATTTTCAGAGCTTTATTTTTTCCTCAAGGGTATGTATACTAAACTACATGTAACATGTATAATTAAACTGTGATATTTCCTCTTATGTACAATCAGATGTGTAAGCAAATGTTTGAACTAAGGAAGCAGAGGATTTTTATTAATGTCTATTCTTCCAGACAAAAAACGTCATTCATCACAAAAGTAGCTATGAGAAGTGAAGGATATTCTACATGGTACCTATACCAAAAAATATGTAATTATTGTGGAAGTAAAAGTGATCACTTTCACCAATTCTAAAACACACATTTTTATATCTTTTGAATTAAGATATATCTTAAAATTATGGCATTTCATAGTTTATTGTGCAACATATTGAAATCAAGCTTTCAAAGTGCCATCTTTGTGAATTAAAACTAAAATCCTATTTAATATAAAGGAAGATTTTTTTCTATATTTTATGAATACAAAAATTCAAAATAAAATTATTAAGAGCAAATGTGTGCTGCTCAGCCAGATTGGCTCAGTGGGTGAGCATTGGCCTATGAACCAGGAGGTCATGGTTCGATTCCTGATCAGGGTACTTGCCCGGGTTGTGGGCTCGATCCCGTGTGGGGCATGCAGGAGGTATCTAATCAATGATTATCTCTCATCATTGATGCTTCTATCTCTCTCTTTCTCTCCCTTCTCTGAAATAATAAAAGGCTAATATGCAAATAGACCGATTGGTGGAACAACTGATTGCTATCACGTGCACTGACCAACAGGGAGCAGACGTTCAATGCAGAAGCTGCCCCTGGTGGTCAGTGCGCTCCCACAGGGGGAGTGCCACTCAGCCAGAAACCAGGCTCACAGCTGGTGAGCGCAGCGGCAGTGGTGGGAGCCTCTCCTACCTCTGTGGCAGCACTAAGGAGCAGCAAGCAGGCGGACAGTAAGGAGCCAGGG
>NW_006300375.1:789755-814884 GCF_000327345.1 Myotis davidii
GTGTGTGTGTGTGTGTGTGTGTGTGTGTGTGTGTGTGTGTGTGTGTATCCCATATAATAAAAACCTAATAGACAAATCGACCGAATGGCAGAACAACTGGTGGAATGACTGGTCACTATGATGTGTACTGACCACTAGGGGGGCAGTTGCTCCATGCAGGAGCTGTCCCCAGCCTGCAGGCCTCAGGCCAGCCAAGGCGGGTGCCAGCGGGGGCCCGTGATTGCCCCGCCAGTTGCCCCACAGATTGGCCCTGATCACCAGCCAGGCCTAGGGACCCTAACTGTACACGAATTCCATACATCGAGCCTCTTGTATATATATAATAGAGCAAATGTGTGTTAGTTCATGCCTTCAAGAAGAGATTCAGAGATGAAATTAGACATGAAATAGATTTAATGTGGGAGGGACAGATAAAGGTGGGAGAGTCTTAGACCCTGATTATGATTTGACTACTATAGGAAGAGGAATGAGAAGGATCTGAAAGAGCCATTACTGCACCTAGGATGGATGGAAACCATGAGGCTACATCTCCTGATGGAGGAGTTCCACATGGGACTGCCCTATTAGTACGTTGCCTTGTTCAGTCACTGACTGGGAGCTTCCTGGGAGGAGAGTCTGGCTTTTGTATGACCATGGTGGGGGACCCAGAGGACAGCAGGTGAGATCTTGGGCACTGTGCTTCTCGTAGCCAGAAACAATGACTGGGTAGTTTTATAGTTACCACACATGGTTTAGGCAACACAGCTCATAAGAAGTAGAACTATTGCTTTTTTTTATTAGGAAATATTTTTATTTTGTCATAAATAATAAAAAATACTTTATTAATAAATTATACTTTATATTATATGAGTTTTTATTTCACACATGTCAAAAGTTTAGTGGTATGTAAGGCCTCATAATTTTTAGTGTTATAGAAACACAACATGAAAAATTTCAGCATTTACACTTAGGAATTTTTAGCACTGCCTTGAACCACTAATACATAGGTCATGTAATAGAGTTGTATTTTATTGTTCATATCTCATATCTGATTGATTAATTCTTGGTACCAAAAATTCTTATATACAACTATAGGCATCTGATTTTTTTTTAATCAAAAAGGGTAGGTAATTACTAATATTATTTTTTAAACCAATAAAAATGCTTATTTTTTAGTCACATTGGCAAAACATATATATTTTTTGTGGGCCACAGAATTTTAGCAATTAGTTTATGTGTTCCATGAGATGAAAATTGCTGATATATAGAGCATTTTTATCATTCCAACAAAGTTTTCTCAAGTTTTGTTGTTGTTGTTACTATTGTTTTTAGTCAGTCCCCTTTCCTTCTCCTCAGCCTCAGGAAAATACTCATCACTTTCTTATCACTATAGCTTTGCCTTTTTTAGAATTTCTTACTAATAAAATATAGAATGTAGCCATTTGCACCAAGGTCATTAATGCCCTGTATTTTCCCTTTTCTAACACTCATCATGCTAGAGTTTTTCTTCAATCTTTTTTCTAATTAAATTATAAACTCATATTCTATTCCTAGTACTTATTATATTTCTGGAAGATTACATGTATTTATTAGATCTTTACATTGTATCCTGGACTATTTTTTTTGTGATTTTTGTGTGTTTATTTCTGTTAAAAATAAATCTCTTTTTCATTACATTTTCTAATACTTATTATGATCATATAAAATAGATGTCAATTTGGTATAATTACTTGGTAATATTCCTCTTTAATAGAGGACTCATTGTCATAAAGATTTACATCTCTGTGTTTTTTTGTGTGTTTTCTGTCACTTTTTAATGATTTTGGTTTTTATGTTTTTAATTATTTTCCAAGTATTCCTAAAGTTCCATTTCTATTTTATAAAAATAAAGTTGCATCTTCTTATTCCTCTATATACCACAATATTATAGTATGCTTTAACTCTCCTGAACTTTTTATTCAATCTTTCTACTAATGGGTTTTAATAGTTTATAAACCCTTACCTCCAAATGTAATCATTATTTTTAGGACCTACATTCTCTATAAAGAATTGTTTTGACAAATTCTTTATAGTTGCATCTTCTTATTCCTCTATATACCACAATACTATAGTATGCTTTAACTCTCCTGAACTTTTTATGCAATCTTTCTACTAATGGGCTTTAATAGTTTATAAACCCTTACCTCCAAATGTAATCATTATTTTTAGGACCTACATTCTCTATAAAGAACTGTTTTGACAAATTCACATCAGAGTTAACCATAATATGACTGCTTCCCATGTTTATCTCAGTCCATTTTCCTAAGTTGCATTCTTAAACTCCTAATATTATTTATTTCTCAATTTTTCTAACATATGTTTTTAAACAAATTTTGCTTTATTTATTGTTTTAATGGCCACAACAGATGATATATTTTCTGATATATCAATTACATAAAATCTCCTTCTGTTCTCTGTATTTATTAAAGAGTATTCAGTTGGGCATAAAATAATTGGATCATGTTCTTTCCCTCTTAAGACACTGAAGATGTTCTCTTGTCTTCCGTCAATTTGATTCACAAAAGAGAATTTTGAAGCCAACTGGTTTTTGTTCCTTCGTAATAAAACATTCTTCCACCTGGGTACTTGTGCAGCATAAGTGCATGCACACACACACACACATATAAACTCTTGTATGTATAAAAATAAAATCCTAGCAATTGTGGAATCTAGATAAGATGTGTATAGGTTTCATTTTACTATACTTGTAACTTTTCTGTATATTTAAACATTTTCATACTAAAAATTATAATTCAATAAATTTCCAAGACACTAACAGTTGTGATTTTTATGTGAATAAAAATAAATACATCATTCTGTATACTAAGGTGCACTTTAACTCAGAAATGTTCCTTATAAACATTGTTTTGACTATTGTTCCAATTCCCATATCTTATTCTCTACTCTATAATGACAACAATTCTTGGGTTGAATTTCAGCCATTTTCATTGCCTGCCTGTCATATTTGCCCACCCTTTACACAGGTTTCTGTTTTAGCCTACATTTGGGGAAATCTAATTTTCCTTTTACATTACTAATTTACTTTGCCGTTCTGCAGATGCCACTCTTTTCTGCTACCAATGCTGTTTTACTTTTTAACTTGTTCAAGCTATTTTGCTAATTTTGAAAGGTCTCTTTTATTTGCTTCTTTTTAATATCAGCTCATACTCTTTGCATCTCAAGTCAGTTTCTTCAAGTTATGTCTTATTCTGATACAGTGTTTCCTCTTTTGACTCTTAATCATGTTTCATATGAATCTAGATTCCTACATTTCATTTGCATACCCCAAGACTTTCTAGTATTTTTTTTTGCCTATTTGTTTAGAAATTATATATGTTTTCATTATGTTATCTTTTCCCTATTCTATAATATTTTATCATAAGCCATGTACTTTCTTTGTTTTTTTTTTCTTTTTGATATCTATATTTTCTGAAGTGAGAGCACAACAAATTTTATTTGCCAACTGAATGAAAAACCAAGCAGATTCCTTATATCTTGTTCAATGTGCACTTAGGTGTTTGAAACCCCCTCTCACATTTAGAGATGAAGAGTAAGCACGTAATTAGGGTGACCAACCTTCCTGGGAATGGCCTAGTTTTAGCACTGAAATTTCCATGTCCCGGAAAACTATGCTCTGAGTAAATAATGACAGTCAGTCATCCTAGGACAGCCCAGTGACTAGTGACCAATTGGCTTTTAATGTGTGCAACTGGGGTTCACTCCAAAGTTATAGAATGCAAACAGCTTGTGATATCTTGGAGATGTAATGTATAGCATGGTAACTACAGCTAATAATACTGTATTGTATATTTCAAAGTTGCTAAGAGAATAAATCTTAAAAGTTGTCACCATAAAAAAAATTATAACTGTGTATGTGGATAGATGTTAACTAGACTTAATGTGGTAATCATTTCAAAATGGATATATATATATATATATATATATATACATATATTTGTATATATATGGTATATGTCAATTATATTTCAATAAAAATGAGAACATAAATGAAAAGCATTAAATAATAAACATAAAATAAGGAAAGATAAAACAAAATTAAATATAAAAGTACATGTGGTTATTTTGAGAATAAAACTAAAGAATTTTAGAACTTGATTAAAATTGAACTGACTATGAATTCTTTCCTAATTTTTTTTGGCATTACATAGTGGGCTGATGAGTAAAACATATTTACTCGACATATTCCTATATATGCTCTATTATAGTAAAATAGTAAGAAGTAGCAATATTTATACTGGATAGTAGCATACTAGTATATTATTTTACACACACATTATAGATATACTATTAATGCTGTCACACAAAACATTCCTCTTTCAAGACTTATATTCACTTCATGATTACAGCATGTGATGCCATTCTCTGGTAGAGATACTTATTTTTTATGTTCATTGTGTATACATACATACCGCATTGCCACACTTTATTTTTTTCTGTTTTGGTCCTTTGCACTTTAACTTCAAATGCCTAAACATGTCTTTACCTTTAGCTGTTATGCAGGCTAGGCATATTATTCAATGATCTCATCTATTATATCAGGACTACCATGACAAGGCTTCATAAAATATAGTAGAATGTATTGCAAAGTGCTTTCTAAATGTGAGGTTATAAATAATAAATAGAGTCAATTTATAGTAGGCAGTGAGTAAATGGTGGACCTTAAAAAAACCCTAATATTATTCAAATATTATCTGATAACTGGTCAGACAAGAAAAAAATACCTTTGTTTCTACTCCATTATATTACAAACCTACCTCATTTCATGCATTCCTAACGAAATTTCTACTTAAAATAAATATGAGGACATAATTGCAATTCTATTAAAGCGTATCTAAAAATTCGAATGACAACGCTGTGACTTGGTTATCACCGTGGCCAAATAACCGAGTGCAATTGACATTTTGATGGAACTTTTGACTTCACAGGGCCACTAAACTGTAGTCACTCCGCTACTTCACTTAGCTGTCTCAGGTCCCAGACAGGCAGCGTCTGAAAATATTGAGTAGCATGAAACTCAACTCTAGGAATAAAGCTCTGTGGGCCATAAAAGAAACCATTTTTCTTTCCAAAAGAAGCTAGAAACGAGCCATAGTATTATAGAACCGAAAACTGAAAAGTGCCCACTGGCCCATGTTATTCCCCCTGTGCTTTTACACACAAAGCATAACTCCCAAAGAATAGTGCCAAGTGCTTTCTTCTGTTAAATGATTCGAATGATGGCCTTTCCACAATTGCTTTCACTTTTACAGTTTGAAAGCCCCAGCATTAGCATATTTAACCAAGGATTTCTTTTTTTCCTCCCCTGTATTTCTCAAACCAGGTTGATTCAGTGGGGATAGAGACTGGCTATATTTTAGCACCTCTTGTACTTTGCCTACAACTAAAGGGCCAGAGATGTTATTTACCAGGAGAGCTGGGTTTTATTGCCTTAGTCTTTTCTATACACACCAGAACTGACACTTAGAAAAAAATCACCCTCAGAATTCCCCCTCCAAACATAAAGGTAGCATTGTTTTACTTCTCTTACTTTATCACTTAACCATTCAGAATTGTCTTAATTATCTTAAATACCAAAGACTTCTTAAACCAGAAAATAACGTTCTAGGGTACCTTGCTACAATGCCTAAAACTGCACAAATTTCGCCTTTGGCCTACAGGAAAAAAAATAATTTTGTTGAAATGTGTTAGCCGGAAGGGTGTGAAATTTTGAGTTACTGCTTATAAAACATTAACACAAATGGAAAAGTATGATCAACCAACAAATAGGGAGACCCTGAGGCACTAAGTTGAGGAACAAGTGGAAAGAGTTTTGAAAGACTTTGAATATAAAGGAGAAAATCAAGGGTTGGAAAGAATTGAAAAATACATTTTGCTCATGACATACCTCTATGTTATAATGTGCCTTACAAGATTTTAAAGGTTTTGGCTAAGATGTTGATTTATATGCACACATATGCTTACTTGATAATATTGGATTTAAGGTATAAATGAATGAGGATTAAAGAAAATTGTGGCCTCCTTGTGTGGCTAAAGGAAGACCTGATAGGTTTTCTAATAATTACCATTTTTGTTCTGATTACAGAAGGCAAGTTGAATTTTAAAGAACAACACCAGTTTTAATTAAATGTACAAGAGAAAGTTGATACTAAGTCATACAAGAGAAACTAATTGAAGCATATCCAATTTGATCAGAAGTCAAGAATTTCAGTAATAAGAAAACCTTATAATCATAATACCTTGTTAATAACAACACATCTTATTCATATGATAGCCCTAACAGTGAATTTTAATGAGAAGTATCCAAAACCAACATAGTCTAAATCATGTTTTCATAGAGCTATTAAATTGCACCATGTTTTTGACACATATCCAGGATTTATATTTTAAGCGTACTAACAATAGGTTGTTTTCAAAGCAAAAGGATAGGGAAATGGAAAAGAAAGAAGAATAATAGGATCTGGGAATCCAATGAATTTATTAAGATCTACATAATCTTAATAGCACAGTGGCATTTTTAAAAATTTTCAGATGGATAGAGCAGACCACATTTATTAAGGCTCTTTATGTTACTTCATGGTAAATATGTTAAAATGATTATACACTCTGAGAGACTTGAGTTACTAAATAGTAAATGATATATCTAGTGAACATAATAGCCAGCATTCATTCATTGGCTAAACATGAACTCCTGCTTATTATCTATATATATAAAAGCCTAAGCGACCATTACGACCAAACTACCTGAACAACCGGAATGGCCAGTCGACCAGTCACTATGACACACACTGACCACCAGGGGGCCAACACTCAACAGAGGAGCAGCCCCCTGGTGGTCAGTGCATTCCCAAGCCAACTCCCGTGGCCCCTCCCCCCAGCCAGCTGGCCCCCGCATAGGCCTTGATTGCCCACCAGGCCTAGGGACCCCACCCATGCACGAATTTGTGCATCCAGCCTCTAGTGTTCCATGTAAAGCCAGAGGCATTAAGAACATAGGAAGAAAACTATGTGAGGATATCCACCCATAATGGGGCGGGGACTGACCTACTATATCAGAAGCTTTCCAAGTGCATGAAAACATAACTCCTGACTCATAACACACTCTCATCATTGGCCTATGCATAGCTCTTTAAAAATAAGTTTTATCATATATGTGTATACCTAAATAATATATTCTTATTTTGCCTGCATCTAACTTTTAATCCCATTTATTTGTTTTTACTGAAATAAGGAACACTCAAGAACCATCATTTAACCCTAAATCAAATCAAATTGACATGATTGGTAATTTACATGTACCTAGCCCTCCTATCTCTTCCTTTCTCTTATCCTTCCCCACTGTCCATCACAGAGATATCTACTATTCTAAATTTTATTATTTCCAAGTGTTTGTTTTCTTACATATACCTAATAGTATACTATATTTTGTTGCCTGTTTTAATTTACAAATTTTGAAATAGGAACTATGTTTCAAAGGTTGAGCAGGTACTACTTGAGTCATTATTGAGTACTCACTGTCTAACCAAGACTGTAAGTTCTATGGATAATTTTCTCTAGGATGTTAGGTGTAGGTTCATCCCTTTTTATAAACTAGGAAGAACATGTCACTGTGGAGACAGCAAAGTGAGGCAATGGTAGAAAAGAAAATGCCAATTCTTTCTAAGAATTTTGACTTCTCTCAATGTTTCATAGTCTGTTCTTACATTCATATTATTATTCTATTTGTCATCTAAAAGGTGTCACAGAATCACCTGGGTGAATTTTCAATATACATATACTGGGATGAACGCTGTATCCAATCTCACGTGAGGAGGAGACCCCACCCTCATGGACAATTGGGCTGTGTGATCCCATTCCCTAAGTCTGAGAGGAAAATAAAACAGAACAACAAAACAGCTGCTAAGCTAAGCTGGCTAAGTAATTCCCAGCATGTCTGGGAATAAAAATCTGAGGATTGGCTACTATATGAAAGACGATACCATGGCAGGTAGTATGCACAGTGGATGCTAGAGTATTCTGTCTAAGTTCAGATTTCCAGCTGTATAAGCTTGGGAAAATCACCAATCCTTTCTGTGCAATGTTTTCTCATTTATTTAATGAGAAATTATATTATGATAGAATCTTTCTTATGAGTTTATAGTGATGAATAAATTAATATAGGCAAAGCAGTACCTGGTAAATAGTCATTGCTATTAGAATTACCTTTTTTTTCCTGTGAGACTGTTGTGATTATCCCTAAACCTTTTTCAAGACTCATTATTAGAGAGATCACAGATGTAAATTTGATTTTTCACATACATGTTTCCAATGATAGTATAACCAAGAAGGATATCAATTAATTAATATTTATAAAATGAGATCCAGTTTTATGAGGACTATAGCTTACACAAATTGTGGGATTCTCTTTAAAAATACAAAATTTTAAATTTCAGTATGACAATGAAGATTTATATATAATGATAAAATAAATCAAACAATTGCCATATCCAATAAGAGTTTAATCTCCAAAATTTATAGGGAACTCATACAACTTAACAAAAGGAAGATAAACAATCCAATCAAAAATAGGCAAAGGACCTAAATAGACACTTTTGGAAAGAGGACATACAGAAGGCCAAGTGACATATGAAAACATGCTCGAAGTCACTAATCATCTGAGAGATGCAAATCGAAGCTAAGATTTGGAAAGAACCTAAGTGTCCTTCAGCAGATGAGTGGATTTAAAAAATGTGGTACATCTACACAATGGAATGCTCACGCTGCTTAAATAGAAGGAATTCTTACCATTTTCAACAGCATGGATGGAACTGGAGAGCATTATGCTAAGTGAAATAAGCCAGTCAGAGAAAGATAAATACACGTGCTCTCACTCATTTGTGGAATACAATGAACAACATAAACCGATGAACAAAAACAGACCCAGAGTCATAGAAGCATCAAACAAACTGTCTAACCTCCAAAGGAAGGCAGTGGTGGGGGTAAGAGATCAACCAAAGAACGTGTATGCAAGCATATGAGCAAAACCAATGGATACAGACAGTAGGGGGGGTGAGGGCATGTGCTGGGTGGTGGGGGCAGAAGGGAGAGATCAATGGGGAAAAAGGGAGACTTATGTAATACTTTAAACAATAAAGAATTTTTTTTAAAAAGCTGACATATACCAAAAACTTTTAAAAATCCTGAAAAATAATGTACATTTTTTTAAAATTTAGTTATCTGCCTGGCATGGTTTTAAGATGCATTTTGCCCTATAGATTTGGGCTTAAAACTAACTTTTCATGTAATAATGCCTTTTTAATAGCTTCTGTAGAGAAAGAGTTGCGGTTGTCTTTAACACAGATAATAGAAACTTGCTTTATTATCATTATTATTATTATTATTATTATTATTATTATTATTGAGTTCTAAGATTTTGGAGCACAGTTGAATATATGACTAAAGGAAAGAACTTTGTTTTAACCTGAGTGTAAGTCAACAAAAAATATTTTTACAAATATCGGCAATCGGCTCCATACATTTCTCACCTTGTAACTTTCTCACTCTCTACACACTGAGACCTAGTTGCTGTCGGACAGGTTGTATATATATATAAATATCTCAGTATGATTTTTGGCTTTGTATCTCCATGCCACAATGTTGGGCAAGTTGGCACAGCAATTCTGGAAAATATTTCAGGAAGGGAATGGTGAGCAATAAATTATGCATAGAAGTCATGGCCAAATCACAAAGTGATTGCCAAAAAAATAACCTACTAAACCCAAACAAAAATGTATCCCATAAATTCTCTCAAGCAGATTCCAGAAATGCCCATAGATACTGCAAAGCCACTTAGTGCAGAAGTTGGAGCGAGGAGACAATAATTTCAAGTGATTTTAGTACCCTACTTTGGTAAATCTTAACAAAACTATAAGACCGTGTGAGTACATTGCTAGGGTCTCCGCCAGGTGGTAGAGGGAGCTTAGGGGGAGCTCATGCTAATAAAGAGGCATGAAGCGTAACCTCTGATTTTATGCAATTACAATTTTTACAATAAGAATAAAATATTTATTTTTAAATCTGTATTAAATTAGCACTAACTGTTGCAAAAGGTAATATTGGTTGTAAACACGATAAAAGTACAGGTTTCTTTATAGAATAACTAAATACATCTTTTTAAATTTCACTTAAAGTTTTTTGGGGAAATATGTTAATTAATTGACAAGCAATCTAAATACTATTTATTTTTTTTTGCTCTGGAAAAACACACATATATTCTGAGATAGAATGGTAATTTTTTCAAGGATAGGTATGATAACTTTCATATAGTTCACATGCTTATGGTGGGTTGTTTTGGTCTACTCCCTCCAAACTCTAGGTTCATTATTTTTTTTCTCTTAAAATGAAATGTTAGGTTATATGTACAAAATATTTATGATGCCTATTTATGATGCATCATAAATAAGTCATTTATAATTAAATGACTTTTCAAGCTAAAGTTATTTTTTCCTACAAATAAAATAGATATGGCTTCAGTGGTATCAAAGTATTACTAAAATTGGGAAGTAATTTATTTTCAAAGAAATTTGTTATAAAAAAAACTTAATGAGGCCATTTTTATTAGGCACACCTCATCTAAGACACAACCTTTTATATTAGTTGAAAATTAATTTCATTAAGTTCACACTATTGAACATAGCAAAAAAACCCAAAAAACAACAAAACAAAAAACAGTGTCTCATTAATAATTCATGGTTGCCCAAGATAATATAATTTTGGAAATAGGATTAAAATTGAGGTGTTATGGCAACTCTCTCAGGCAGAAATATCCTCTCCCAAAGCAAATTGAGCATATTTATCAAATGATGTACATTACATGCATTTTCTGAAAGAGCTTATTGTTAATAGCATTATAGTTGATTTATTAATACATTACAACTGCATAATTCAAAATTTAGTACCAAGAAAATAGAATTATTTTCTGTGCTAGCATTAATTTCATGTTCAGTTAACTATTGCTTTAAAAATCAGGTATGGGTCATTTTGCATTTCTTAAGGGCCAAAAAACAAACGAACAACAACAACAACAAAAAACATGGAAAAAGCCAAGAGGCATAATTTACCACCCAATCTGAATAGACCAAATACTGTATATAATAGTGAGGATCCATTTTTAAGACTCTACATTCAAATTTTCTCCTGTCAGAAAACTCACTGCCTTATCACAGACACGTTGCATTAGAAGAAAACTTTTTGCAAAATCATTATCTTTCTCTTTACTATCTGAATCAAAATCAATCCCAGAAAAAAATGTGCTCAAAGCTTCCTAAAGAAAGTTTTCAATAGCCATTTGGTCTTTTTATAGGAAGATATTCCTCTTGGCTTTCCAGAACACTCTTCTCATTTTGAAACTAACATAAAATCTGGTTAATGTAGCAGGACTTCCTTTTACTCTTCTCCATCTATAAATTTCTGTAGTCCCATCTGGATCAGCATCACAAAATGGAGAACAGATGGACAAGAGACAGACAGTATAATGAGGAAAACTGTGAATAGAAAACATTATTATTCATAATCATGCTAAATGGTATGCATATAACTTTAGGTGATTTACATTTTAATATTTGGAAAATGAATGCCTTCCAAAAAAGTTTCCATGAATACATTCTCCCTCCATTGTAAACTATCATTTGACACTATTATTGCAGTTTACCAGTGGAACATATTTTCTTTTTTAAGATAGAAAGGGCACTGAAAAGGCCAATACAAAACATATAAAATATGCATAAAGCTACTTGTGAAGCAGGCCATCAGGAACTATGTGGATCTTACAAATGCACTCATGGGGGTTCCTGGATTAAGGACATTAATGGAAAGTAGCTGTTGTGAAGTCTCATTTGGTGACTGCAGTAAAGAGAAAGAGGAAAATAAATAGATTAGGCAGCGAAGAATGTCTGGGGTCCCAAACTTAATTGGTTGCCCTAATAGGCTTCTAATGCACAGAAGAAGGTTAAGAAAACAGACAAATGGGACACAGAACTGAGCTGATTCCTTCTTGAGCTCTGTACCATGGGGACACATCTATAACAATAAAAGCATAATAGGCTAATTAGACCGGACAGCTGAATATCCTTCCGGGCATCCTTCTGGATAAAGCCACAGAGGCTGCGAAGGCCGAGGGCAGGCAGTTGCTGCGGCCGGCAGTGGCAGCAGAGACAGGGTGATGGGGGCAGCGCCTTCCCCTGATTGGCCTGGTTACCTCCCACAGAGGGACATCCCCTGAGGATTCCTGGAATATAAGAGAGGGCAGGCCATGCTGAAGGACTCCCAACCCCCAGTGCACAAATTTTCATGCACTGGGCCTCTAGTCTAATAGAATATTTCAATCTACATAATTCCAAATGATTAGTCAATTTTTGTTCACAGGGCCTGGAATCACAGAAATCACATGATTGCAGCCGCCTTTGTTTAGAGAAATTAGGAATTTTTATTTCATAATGTATGAAATTGCATGATTGTAAACAATATAAAACAAAACTTTTCATAATGAGCAATCAATCACCTCAATTTTTACATATTTTGTATGTTTGCATGGCAAGTCGAATTTTCTACTTTTTTTTTAGAAATCAAAATATGCCTTCAATATCACATTACTGTTGATTATTTCTAGAAGGGAGTTTTATATTTAGGGAATGTGTAACATTATGATGCATGACACAGTAATAATAACACGCCTTATAGATGCTTGTGCATTAAACTCTCTGAAGAATTCGCACTCTATTTTGAGCACTAACTCAAGAACCCAGATTGTTGTGTTTAACCATTTTACTCATAAATCAACATGATAAAACTTTTCAATTATACTACTTGAATACAACAAAAACTACTTTATGTAGGGAGTAAAACGTATTTCACAATTATTCCATATTGATAATTTAAAAAAATAGCTACATTTTACAAAGCTGTCCTAAATCTTTTGCATATATATTTTAAATTAATCCCTAGAAATGTCTTGATGAAGTAGATATTACTTCTATCTCCTTTTTACACAAAAGAAAACCAAGAAGGTTTGGAGAAGTCAGCTCACACCATTAGTATTTGGGGGGGGTCTTGATTTGAACCCACAGTCAAATTCTAATAGAGTTATGCTCTGAATCACCCTGCTATTCTCCCTCACTCTGTTTTTGTGTGCATATATTATCTGCCAGAAACCATTCGCTGCTCTTCACATGTATGAATCCAATCAATCCTTCCTCAACACTATTAATTAGGTACCACTATTATACTTATTGTATATATAAGAAAACTTTGACCCTGAGAATTGTATAATTTGATCAAGTCTAACTCCTAAAGAAAGAGAAATGTCAAAGACTTGTATAAATAAAAGAAAATTTACCTGCCTCGCCTATATGCCTTAGTTTAGATCAGTGATTTTTAACCTTTTTCATCTCATGGCACATGTTAACTAATTACTAAAATTCTGCATCACACCAAAAAATGTAGTTTTGCCAATCTAACAAAAAATAGGTATCATTTTGATTTATTCATACCAAAACAATATTGTTGTATTGGCTTTAGTCATTTTTTTCCTGGACAATCTAAGGGAAAACAGGTGAGTGCCCTGACTTTATAGTCAGGTATTGCATGTTTTAAAAATTATTGTGGAATACCAGTTGAAAATCCCTGGTCTAAATGATCCAAGCTGGTTAGAGGCAGCACTAAGAGGTGAAAACAGACTACCTAAGTCCCAGTCTGGTGCTTTCTCAACTGTTATTCAGTACAGACATACCCAATTGGGCTAAGATCAAAAGAAAAAATGCTGTTTTCCTTTTCTTCCTAATTGCACAATAAAATATTCCATCTCAAATGTGTGCTATGGCCCAACTGGTCCGTAGATCTAGCTACCAAAAATATCTAAAAACTGTTTTATGCAGGATTTGATAGAGTTAAAACACACACACACACACACAAAACTCCCGAGAGGAAAAAAAAAGCTTATAGTTTATGATATAGTTACAGTAATGATATATACACTAATAAATGCAATATGCTACACAAAACTCCCGAGAGGAAAAAAAACTTATAGTTTATGATATATTTAGAGTAATGATATATACACTAATAAATGCAATATGCTGTGTTTCTGCTAAAAAGTTTCATTCAACCTTTCCTCATTCAAAATTAGAGAAATATTACACAGCTATAGGCTGGACATCATAATCCTCTCTGCTTTATCATCTCTGACCTTCCTTTTCCTACACTCTCTGATCTACCTTGGAATGATCATTTCTGCATACCACTTCTTTTTCTAAAAAATATATTTTTATTGATTTCAGAGAGGAAGGGAGAGGGAGAGAGAGATAGAAACATCAATGATAAGAGAGAATCATTGACTGGCTACCTCCTGCACACCCCGACAGGGGATTGAGCCTGCAACCTGAGCCACAACCTGGTCATGTGCCCTGACCAGAATAGAACCATGACCTCCTGGTTCATAGGCCAACACTCAACCACTGAGCCACATTATCCAGGCTGCATAGCACTTCTTTTATTACTATTTGAATCAAAATAGATGCTGTGATTCACACTTATTCAATGTTTAGTCTTTAACAACAGCCTTCATGCAGTGATTAATTAAATGTCAATTTAATTTGAAAGACATCACTTTCCTCCAATGAATTCAGCAAGAACTTCACCCCCCAAATGCCTTTCTGTGCAGTGACATGGTTTTCTATTAATTTCACTTCCCTGTGCAGTCTAGGATCTGTTCTTGCTACAATTGCACTGGCTTTATCAGGAGAGATTGATACTAACATCACATCAGCTATTAGAGAAAGAAAAGCAGCTGAAATAAAACCTATAGAACAGTTAACTGCAATCTGTAGATTTAGCCAGTATTTAGGGAATGGTAATTTTTTTCACAACTAAGAATTTTTAATAAAAGAAAGAAATTACTAACTATAAAATATACCATAAAACATTTTCAGCTAATTAAATGCAGCCAAATATAACTAAAATACACATGCCTATGGATGAAATATTCACTTGATGAGTTTGAAACTAATAATTATATCACATGAAACATTTAACCAAAAGCCAACTTTTACTTATGTTTAGCTTTTATTTGCTCACATAATGCAACTTTAACGGCCAACGACATCTTTGGACCAGTTTGGAGTAGCTGACAGCAGACTGGTGTGGTATGTTATATTCGGTGAGCTCAGGATTTATGAGGATTCCTAAAACTAGACAATCATTGGAATTCAGTGTAAATCCCTGTAGGGTACATTGTTTTACAAGGTCGACAAGGTAAATTTATCATGTGTTCTAAGTAGTCAATTCACATAACTTGCAAAACAAACAAAGCATGGAAAGTTTAGTTTTTGTAAAATAATCTTAGCCCATGACCAAGAGTAGTCTAAGTATAAACACACATGTGTCATGTGCGTATCCTGGAGGATACTGAGAAATGGCGTGCTGTGTTGTGAGCCTCTGCTACCTTTTTCTATTAACCCTCTGTCTTCCCTTTCTCTTGTTCAAATTACTCACTGAGGTTGATTCCACATGGGGCTGGAGAGAGAAGACTTCTATGAAAAAATTACAATGGGAGATATTTCCTAAGCAACAGGAATACAGAATTATTTTAAAATAGCATTTTAAACGAGGGTAACATGTCGGGGGTGGGGGGGTGGGACTCCCCTGACTTGCTACATAGAAGCTTCCCAGCAAGTTCCTCTTCTTTGTATTTATGTCTTCTATTCAACTCTACATGAGACAGATATGAAAATATTTATTTTGTTTGGCAGCTAATAAGACATGATATAGTTTACTTCTCAGTGCCTAAGGTGTTTCTTTACCATTTCTCTTTGTCCTTATTTTCCTATTACTTTTAAATTTTTCTTTTGTATTATTACTTTAGTCTTAGTGGAAATTAGATAGATAGATGCTAGATAGATAGATAGATAGATAGATAGATAGATAGATGATAGATAGATAGATAGATAGATAGATAGATAGATATAGAGATATATCAGTGTGGAGTGGAGAGAGAGAGAGCCTAAGGAAACTGCACTTTAACACGTCCTTCAGGGCATTCTTGCACATGCTAGTTGAAGAGTCGCTGCCCTACATTTCCAACCTGGTATTCTTTTTACCCCGTGGTGAAACAGTGTGACTCAACTTAACTAAATTCAATAAACATTCTTTGTGTGTCTGTTCTTGATCAGGGATTTTTTTGTGTGTGTTTTGTATGCATATATGAGAAATAGATGATCTCTGTCTTCAAGGAACTCACATTGACATTCTGTTCTAAACCATTATGCATTACCACAGTGTCACCTCTAGCTTCCTGGACAACACAATTGCAGGCTTTCCTTCTACATAAAGAACCCACCACTGGGAAGTAATTTCAAAACAAACCTTTCATGATAGTGATATTTCAAGATTTTGAAGCAAGTATGTCAACAGTGTATCTTGCTGTGCTTTTATGGATTTCAGATACAAAATATTGCCCATCTGACCTCTATAGCTTATGAAGCTTGAGAGGCCGAGAGCATGAGTATCTCCCCAGTGCCCAGAGGCATCACTATTGCTTTATTTCAAATCCTCGGTCAGAGAAGGGGGTTGCAGAGTGTGCCTCACTCTTAAAATTTCAGGGGAAACGTTAACAGAAAACTTTGTAACTTTTATTGAATGAAATTGATTTTGAAATGTAGACGAGTTACTTCAATGATGTGTCTGACAAAGTGCTGTCTAAATACCATCAAAAGGTTTATACTACACTTTCCAACCTTATTGTTTATAAGAAACCTGGACAAAATACAGGCAAGCGCCTGCCACTTTTCATTACTCAATATAAGGTTCATTGTGTTAACTAGTTTTTAAATTACAAAATAAATAAAAATAGATAAATAAAATAAGGTAGAAGGCTTCAAAGTTTAGGGCAGACCCCTATTCAAATGAGAAACTTCAGAGTTTTGAATGTCGTCTCTTGAATTAGAATATGGTTTTTATACTAAATTCTTATTTTTATTCAGTGGGCTTTATTTGTAGACATAGCATTGTGTCCTGTCATCTGACATTATGAAAAGCAATCTGTACCTTTTTTTTCCCACTTCAAAATAATTGCTGAATACCAATATGGACTTTACTTCTTTTGTGAAATTCCAGGGAAATCTCTCACTCACCTCAGACATGATATGTGTCATAACTAGGGCCCGCCCTCTTCAGAGCATGCTGAGCGTGGCCCATCTGGCAACACTGAGCTGTGGCCTTATTTCTGGCAAAGCAATCATTCGCGTGAGCCAAGAATAAGAGTATTAGAAGGAACTGCCTGTATATCAGACTAAAAGAAAGTGATGAGTACATAAAATCTCCCAGTGGAGAACCATTCCTAAATTATCTGGCCGCCTTTGCAGACACGTAGAATGCCGTCTTCTTGCTTTGTTCTCATTGGGATCTGCCGCCTTCACATGGGAGACCAGCTGCAGTGACACACTCAGCTCATTTGAGAAAACACATTTGAACCACAGGCTTTTCATAAAATTCTAATTTATCTCATAAACATTCTTTTGAAGTTTCTAGACACTTAAAGGTGTCAAGTTTAATCCTTATTTCTACTCCCCAAGTAATTAATTTATAGTGGATCTATTGTTACCAAGCATACAAAGGGTCACTGTATACTATACACTGTGAAAGAGACATGTAGAAGAAGGAAGTTGTACTACTACTGGTAATACCAGAAGTAGTAGTAATAATAACTAACATATATTACTTTCCGTGTGGAGGCCCTGTACTTTGCATTTTATCTTGGCTGTATTTTTTGTTAAAATAACCTTATAAGTAAGTTTTGTTATTAGACTCAATTTAATAATTGAACTTAGGCAAATTACAGACCTTTAACAAGCGGAGAGAGCTAGGAAATAAATGGAGTGAAGATCAAAGAAACACAGCACATTAAAAATCCACATACATTACCTGAATTCCTCAATATACAAACCCTCAGAATACAATCTTGTACTGTATTTGTTATATCATCATCAGGTTACATATCTTTCCCAATACTACACATGTGAGATTCTGATTTACACCTCAGTCTGACTCCAAACACCATGATATGTCCATTAAGGTTGTAATTAGTTAGGTTTCTTTCTTGGAGGGACTAGTAGTGAGGCAGGATAATAAGAAACTAGGAAAATTCCTGGGCAAGTGAAATAGGGAAACTGAGACAAGAAAATTAAACAAGGCCAAACAATTCGAAAAACTTACAGCCAGCTTGTGAATCTCAAGACCTTTTTTCCCCCCAATCAAGAACACTAGAAAGCAAACGGTTTATACCTCTCCTCCCTAACCAGAAACTATTTGGCTTTAACCACCCTGGTCAGGGAGATGGAGAACAGAGATCTGATTCATGTCATTTGTGTCAGCTAAACCCAAGGACAATAGAAGTCAGGGTAACCCCATTACAGCCAGACATCACGAAGATATAAGTAAACCAGTAAAACAGACCAAGAATAATCCAAAACTACCCTATACGCTTATTTTGATTTGTCAACATATTAAAACTGCACTTGGAAAGCTGATGAATATTATGCTGACAGCCTCCTGGAAGATTCTTGCCCACAGGAAAATCAAAGAGATAAAAAGTCCTCAGGAAAAAGACTCAATGTGCGCTTGAACTTTTCATTGTTTCCTAACGTCTAAGGGTCCCCATGAGACTTGCAACCCGGGGAGCAGGGGCAGCGGCAGTTCGACACAGGTTTACCCTCGGAACCTGTCCCCAAGGTTCCCTTTTTCTCTGACCTCCCAGTGAGCTCACAGGAGCCCTGGTTTGATTCACTTCTGTCCTGTAACATTTCTAGGAGCCAGAGCAGAGCACCACCTAGGCTCTCTTGTAGTTTCTTCTACAAGCATCACGTATATTGTAAGGCTTTGGCAACACCATAGAAATGACATGATTGAAGCTATGACCATTTTTTCAGGTTTCTATCTAATTCATCTCTCTAATCTTTCATTAATATGTACAGTACTAATGGAATATTTCAATACCAATCTGACACTATTTCATCTCTAAGGAAAAATCTGCAGGATTATTTCCCCACAGGGAAAAGGCACATTCACATACACCTTTACTCACTTATCCTCTTCTATGAGAACTAAATGTCATTTTTCCTAAAAAATGAAGAGCACTCCCATTCACCAGAAAGTCATTCAAAAAAAATTGTTGAGTCAGGTGATACATTAGGTAAATATAGCACATTATGCTTCTCATTGTCTCTATTTCTACCCAAATCTTAACTATAAGCTCTCAATTGAAATGTACATTGGCCTCACACTCACTTTATATCACTTTTATAGATAGCTATTGAAAACTTTACAGGGTAAATTTTTGATTTTTAATAACAAATATTTGAGATGTTGCTTTGTAATCAAAATGATGAAAATATGTTTTCATTAACAAAATTGATTTTCAACATATTTAGAAAAGTAAATGGCTGCTTCCTTTTATTATCTCGCATAAAAATGAGCTGAAATCTTTTGAGGACTTAAATGAAGCCAAGAGAGAAATATTCTCACTGGGCTTCTTTAACACTTTTATCCATTGTTATTAACTCATTTTGGTTGCACTATTTTGAGTGCCTCCTTAAAATAATGATTTATTCACCCCAGGCAACAAGCAGACTGACATCTATAAAAATAAAATAGTAATATGCAAATCGACCAAACGGCTGAACAGGGGAACCACTGTCAAGAGAATCACGCTATGACTCCCACTGGTGGCAGGCCAGCCAAGGTGGGTGAGATGCAATTGGTTGAGGACCTGGTCATCACCCCACTATCGCCCCGCAGAGGGAGGCCCAGGACACCGACCAGCAGGCTGCAGCGGGTGGGCAGGCCCTCCCTCTATGTGGGTGATCCATCACAGAGCCCTGGGTGGGTGGGCAGGGCCTACCTCTTTGGGGCGATTGATCATGGGGCTCTGTGATCAATTGCCCCATAGAGGGAGGCCCAGGCTACCTGGCCAGTGGCACTGCGGCAGGTGGGCGAGGCCTCCCTCTGCGGGGCAATTGATCATGGGGCTCTTGGACTGTGAGAGGCCAGGCTGAGGGACACCCCCACCCCCGGAGCATGAATTTTGTGCACCAAGCCTCTAATCTATTATGTAAAAACCAAACTTCCATAGTGCTTAAACTTAAGCCACAGGGGCAGGGGGAGAAAAGGAAGCTACTTAGCAAGAGGAACTAAAATCAACAAAAGACAAGTGCTGGCGAGGATGCAGAAAAAAAGGAACCCTCATGCACTGCTGTTGGGAATACAGACTGATGCAGCCACTGTGGAGAACAGTATGGAGTTTCTTCAAAAAACTGAAAATGGAACAACAAGTGCAAGTCTTACCATAATAGCATGACTCGTGTCAAGTATTTCAACCTATAAGAAATACCCAAATAAAGCTAAACAAGATAATTATAAGAAAAATATATAATTGCTGAATGCACATAAACCTCTTCGTTATCTGGTAAGAATTTATAATTCCTACTTCTTTTGCTTTCTTTTTTTGTGGCAGCTTAAAGAACAACCAAAGGACTTGTATTACAAGCATATAAGCCTAACTAATGGACATAGATACCAGGGGGGTGAGGGCATGAGTTGGTGGGGGGCAAGGGAGGGATAAGGACACATTATCAATAAAGAAAAAAAAGTCTACTTTCTCAGGTCAGATGACCCAACTGGGAAAGAAGAATTTAGCAGGAAGAGCTGTAATATTAAGGGTTGTCACAAGCTTGGCTAAGATTTGTCCTTCTTAAGAAAGTATTTTATTTCTAAGAGACCAGGTGGGTAAATTTTATATCATCAATTTCAAATTTGGGGCACATATTGCTGTCTTAAAATGAACCAAATTTATATATAAATTTATTTCAGATTTTTAAAATTTATATTTTTGATAAAACAATAAAACCTTAGCCTTACTAAGTAATCACTATATTTGCCCAAATAAACACTGAAATTTTAAAAATATCAGTATGATCCAGATGAGTAATTTAACCTGAAAATTTTGACTTTTGCATTCAGATCTTCCAAGAAGTAATAGGTCAAGGGAATGCAAGTCATCCTTTAAAAAAATTATCCAAAACAGTTCCCCTTCTCCCAAAGCTTGGGAGGTTCACAAACACTTGACCTCATAACACTCTTAGTCACTTAGTAATTTTTCCATTGCATGTACTAGGCCAAAAGAAACACCTAACAGTTCCATTTCTTTAGTAGTTAATACCAAACAACTGAATAAGTATTTATGCCCTAACAAGTTAATAGGCTTTTGGAAAAAAAATACACATCAATTGGAAGAATAGAATAATATTTTTAGTTCATTCTTAAGTAACCACAATTACTTACAAATCGAATGTGTGCACCTGTTTGACTCTGCAAGCCCTTAAATCAGATCAAGCTTTCCCAAGCCCATTTCCTGCTTCACATTGATTTTCATGTGATATTTTTCTTTTTTTTTTCTCATTCCACCACAGGAAACACAGCTTAGCAAGTAATGATGTCATCAGAAGGAATGTAACTCAATGTCATGTTGATATTGTTAATAGATCAGCTCACTGGATGTCTGACAAACGTTGAGCATTGTAGTGTTTTCTTAGAAAATCTAAAATATCATGCTCTTCACCCAAGAGTTTGCTGCAGCTTTAAAGAGAGTTCTTCAGTGCATAGTTTGGGAAGTGTGGTTGTAGTTTGTTGATTTCATTGTCATATAGATATATCCCAACAAACACTAGTGTCTTAAGCTGTTGTTTTATTGCTAAACTCAATTGTTTGAGCTTCCTAGCCTTCCTTCCTCCTGCCTTATGCACAGAACCCTGGGTGAGAGAGATTAGTAATAGCAAGCAGCTGGTTCCAATTGTTCTTTATTAGACTGAGATGTGAGAAGTGGCAAATGCATCAAGGCAATGGAGCAGTGGGGCTTGTTTTTCCAGCAATATTTTTCTAGAGTTCTACTTTTACTCTTATTGCTGGTTGTGCAGGATTCCAGGGAAATATATTTGATAGGGCTCTTGTCTATAGGAATATTTTGATTGCAACATAAATAATGCCATGTTGGGTATAATAAAGTATCTATGAAGATTCAGAATAATAGGTAAAAAAGATACTTTCATATGGAAACTTTCTGAACTCAGTTTATTCTCCAATCAGTGCACATGGAGATTGTTTTTCAGTGTCCTGGCAGTTAATGTCCAGGTACTGTCTCTTTATGGTTATTATTAAATGCACCATCCTGGCTAATTTCATGTTTCCAAGAGAAAAAAGTAGCAATGCTATTTAGCTCACAGTGTCATGAAACAATGCAGCACATTTTGCCTCTACAGTTTCTGAATATTGTTTATTTACCACTAATTGCATCATCACTTATGAATTTTCACTTCCTGTAGCACTGCCTGTGAATACTGTTTTCAGTGACTCTTTCAAAGATAGGTAGTGATACTATACTTTGATGACAATGACAACAAGTGCAAGTCTTACCATCATATAAATAAGCATGTGAAGAATAATTTATTTTCTTGTTAGGTTAAATTTATCTTTAAAAATTTGTTGACATAAAGGTAAAACACATTTTCTGTAGGGAGCCCATATAGGGTTAAGCCTTGGACTGACCTGTGGGCAAAGTCACAAACAATTCCCAGCTTAAAGGGCACAGTCCTCTTAGCATAATTAGGCTTGACCATATGATCTTATCTGGGAAGCTAATGGGCTGAGGAAGTGCAGGAAGTATAACCATGGTGTAAACAAGTGAAACTCACAAGAACAAAAACAAGTGAAACTCACAAAAACAGTGTAAACAAGTGAAACTCACAAGAACAGTGTAACTATGGAAACCACTACCTTGTTTACCTCTCACTATAAAATAAAGGCTCAGCTTGCCTTGGGATCTCTCTCTGTGGCCTCAGCCAGGCACAGGGAAGATCCACGGAGACTAAGGAGAGCTAGAGAGCTATGAACGCTGTCTCCGTGTAAAACATTCTTCGCCGACTCCGTCCACACCTTTGGGAACCCCTGGACCCGCTGAGGCTGGACCCCAGCAATTTTCTAGCCGTGTCTTCTAGAACGGTTAGTCAATAGCACTGGATTGCTAGAAAGTGATCTTTTTCAATGTTGGCTATCCGCCCACCTTCCACACACCGAGGAGGAAGTCAATCAGAAGGGCCTGTTGATCTTGCAGAATGACAATCTCATTAGCCGTTGGAGAAGATAGACATGGACACCCCAAGCATGTCCTCTCATGTGGCCTGGCGTCTATGGAGGGTTCTCCATGACTGCCAGCATCAAGGAGTGGGTGGAGGGTTGGGCATGGGATTAAGCAAAGACAAACAAACATTCTAAACCACTTCAGTTAAAAGTTGTTTAGGAAACAACTTTTAGGATATTTTACCTTCAGGTTAGCAACGCCAGGCAGCACATGAAAGTAAAACTTGGTTGTGTTGGCTTCTGGAATTGAGTGGTGAGTGGTATTCTCTCCAGGTGTGTTTTTCAGTGACTGAGCCATCGGAAATAAGCAAAGTGCTCTTGATCCTCTTTGGGCAGGGTGCCATCCTTTCAATATTCTTTCCCAGGGGATCTCTTTTAAAACCTTGCCCCAAATATACTTATTTGCAAAGTTCAGAAATACATCACAAAGCTCCCCCTTTTCAATGGGTGTCTCCCTGCCATCTGTGAGATAAAAAACAGGACTTACCTTTGTTTTGTCTAATGGCCCAGAATATTAATAAAAATTGATGAAGATCACTCACCCTGGAGTGAATTTTAATGTAACCGTGATCTTCCAAAGTATCATCATCTTGATGGACAGCTGCCACAAAAAAAGAAAGCAAAAGAAGTAGGAATTATAAATTCTTACCAGATAACGAAGAGGTTTATGTGCATTCAGCAATTATATATTTTTCTTATAATTATCTTGTTTAGCTTTATTTGGGTATTTCTTATAGGTTGAAATACTTGACACGAGTCATGCTACTATGCAAAGATATTTAGATTGGATGCCAGGAGTCTTGTTTCTAGACCAACTCTCTAGTAGTTGATTGTGTACTTCTATACTAATTCCATTTTATGAAGCTACAACTTCATATTAAAATAATTAAGTTTTATAAACTCTAAGGCCCAATTATATATTAAAATTCTAGATAGCTATGGTTTTAAATTAATAAGTAACTGTGACTTGAATGGACTTGAATGGACATAACCCAGTTTTATATAATTTTGAGCCTATCCTTCATCATTTACTTCTGATAGATTTATGGATTAAAGAAATTAAATCCATCCTAAAAAGTTGTTAAAATACCATTACCATTCACATTAACTGTCCCTTGAAAATAGTGAGAACAGGTTTAACATGACTAATGTAATCTGAGGTAACTAGAAGATTCCTAGCCACATTGCAACAGAACTAGATCTGAGACTATGTTCTATTGCAAAGTAATTGATGGGTCCTATTACTTTTCTTCTCATTCATAGATAATAACAACATTGCCATTCCTTTAGGCCATAAATTCAGTTTTACTTGGTAATTTAAAATGTTCAGTTTAATTTATTTATTGATATTTTACTTTTCTTTTAAGAGTAAAACATGTTTCCTCCATAACTGAGGTCAAAGACAAGAGGGACGTAGAAAGGACTGGGGGATTCTTTTAGTTTTCCCTGCTTACTCCTCCCCAATTAGATATCACTATTTGAGACTCTGCCAACGCCAAAAGGGAGATTGAGAGAGGGGTAAAAATAGCGTTGATGAGATATTGGTTTGTTTGTTTTTGACTTTGTAATTTAAATTATTTTCCAGTTATTGATAACTATTTGACCTTCAGTCTGTAAACTTACTAATTCATCATAATTTTTGCTGGTTCAGTTGTATTTGTTGTATTTGTCCTGGAAGAGTCCATCTTTCATGGCCCTGAGCATCCCCGCATACTCTGGGTGAATGTGCTGAACTGCAAGGCTTGTCCTGATAGAGAAGTTTCTGCAGCGAGTCAGAGGCTAATAAGTAGGTGAAGAGGACCACAAAGTGATTATATGTATCTGTTTTCTCTAAAAAAAGGAGCAGCTGGTTTGTTTATTACTGCTACAAAGTTTG
>NW_006300375.1:815192-817612 GCF_000327345.1 Myotis davidii
GAAAAAGAAGTAACTTTAGTTATTTATGCATTACCAAAAAGAAGAAATTAGTTCAAAAAATATTTTTTGGTTATGTCTCAATTAATTTAGCATTTGACGCTCTTACGAATTATCAGATTTGGTACCTTAAGAAAGCCAATATCTGATTAAATACTTCTTCTTATGCTAAAGACTAATTAATAAAATCTAGGTTAAGATTAAAAATCAAAGATAGTAGGAACTTATTATTTACCATTTTGTATTTTACATCAATTATATAAATTAATTTTAATCTATGTATTTGTCTGCCCTCTTTTCTCCAACTACACTTTACCATTAGTATGAGGATTATTGTAACATGTAATAAAAAATAATTCTGCTCCTCACAAAGTACCTTTTTCAAAAGCAGCATAAATTTTTTCACGGAGCATTACAAGAAAGGGCACATGCCATCGTGGATTAAGAAATATAATTTTTATATTTCTTAATATAAAGCTTTATATTCCTGAAATTTCAAAACTTCTTACAGACTGCCCAGCTGGCCTGGCTCAGCGGTTGAGCATAGATAGACCTATGAGCCAGGAGGTAAAGGTTCCATTCTCAGGCAGGGCACAGGCCCAGTGTGGGGCATGCAGAAGGCAGCTGATCAATGATTCTATCTCATCATTGGTGTTTCTATCTCTCTCTATCTTCCTTCCTCACTGACATCAGTAAAAATATGTTGTTGTTTTTTTTAAAAAAACTTCTTATAGATTTTTTATTCTTATAATTTTACAGTGAACAGAGTCTGGGTGATCATATTTTATAAATATAATCCCTTAAGATTCCCTGAAAAATAATTCACATGTTAGTGACGGGAAGTGCTGAGCACAAGAAAATTAATATTCTCTAAGCGAGATGCTTTCATACACATTTCCTAAAGATGTCATCTTGGCCGAAATGTTGCCAGAGCAAAGACTATTCCAAGATCCAGTATCTCATTGCCTTTTAAAAATTCAAATACACCACCCTTGCCCTAACCGGTTTGGTTCAGTGGATAGAGCGTCGGCCTGTGGACTCAAGGTCCTAGGTTCTATTCCGGTCAAGGGCATGTATCTTGGTTGTGGGCACATCCCCAGTGGGGAGTGTTCAGGAGGCAGCTGATTGATGTTTCTCTCTCATCAATGTTTCTAACTCTCTATCCCTCTCCCTTCCTCTCTGTAAAAAAATCAATAAAATATTAAAACAACAACAAATACACCAACCTCGAAATTCCTTACTTTAATTGTATATCAACACAACCTATTTATTTTTATGTTTGGGGCCAAAAACAAAAGGTTATATCTGAGATCCTGAAGTAAGAGATAAACCACAGAGTACTGTTTGGCCAATAGTCAAATACTGACATTTAACCCTTAACTGTAGAGAGCGGCTGCAGTGTTTGGACAGGTTCAAGCCTCGGACCTGTGAGAGGGCACGGTCCTTTCGTGACAGAGCCACGTGCAAGTCCCAGCTTGGAGGACAAAGCCCTCCCAGCACGATTACAGCCAGAGGCTAAGCTTGACTTTATGGTCTGAACCTGTAGCCCCACGTGGCTAAGTGATCTAGGCTGCGGGAGGTGCAGCAAGTAAACAAACAGATCAGGTGCATGTAATCGAGTTGATTGGAAACCCACCAGAACGTTGGAACCACGCCCTTACTTTGCCTCGTGGAAACTGGCTATAAAATAAAGACACGGCTTACAGGCTGTGGCGCTGTCTCTCCATCAGAGAGCAGCATCCCATCCAGCCTCAACTTCATTCTCTTGTCTGTCTTTTCTAAATCCTTCTCCGCCCCCTCTCAGGTTCACCCATGGCCGTGCCAGCTTGGCACACTTACCCTTTCCTTTCTGTAAAACATTTTCTTTTTTATTAAAATGCTAGAGGCCAGTGCACGGGGTTCGTGCACTGGTGGGGATGTCCTGTGGGATTGGCCCACTGTGGGAGCACCACTTATCCAGGTCACATGAGCGGCTGCTCCCACTGTGGGAGAGCCACTCATCCCAGATAGCTGAGCGGCACTCCCACCGGGGGAGTGCACTGACTCGTGCATTGAGCACCTGTTCCCTGGTGGCCAGTATGTGTCATAGCGACTGATCGACTGATCATTCTGGTCATTGTGCCATTCGGTCGCTGGGCTTTTATTATATAGGATTAATCTCTCTATGTTAGCTACTTCTGCCTTCTTGGTATAATTAACCTTAATTCATTGTGATTTTGTCAAAATATCTTTATTTTAACTTGTTGATCAATTCCAGCTGTTTCTTTTTGTAACGGAATTTTGTTTTTACTGAAAGAGCATTCAAATTAAACAAAGTAAAAAAGGAGCCAGTAAGAGTTTTAAAAGATAAGTAGCCCAGTTTTTCTTAGCATAATTAAAATGCATTGCTGAATATAGTTAAGACTAAAGCCTTCAGCAGGGCC
>NW_006300375.1:819070-819780 GCF_000327345.1 Myotis davidii
AACATTCTTCATACACCTGAAATATACATGTACTTGTTTCAAGTAGCCATAAAACACTATTGCCAAACACCTGCTTTCAAAAAAGATCTCATAGATATAAAATGTGACATTCCATTAACTGCATAAAAACAATGATATATATATTTTTAAGCTACATCTCTGCGTCCTGAAATGCATAACTTCAAAAAAGTAATTTATATTTTGGAAAAGAAATATGTTGGACTATTGTAGCAATTGGATTTATATGGTTATCACTGCACTGAGATTTTATTTGTAATGTAAATTTTCATTTTTATAAAACCAATAAAAAGTTCAGTTGTTAGAAGAAGAATAAAAAATAATGGAAAATGTTGCTTTTATATTTAAGGTATTTTTAGAGTAAATATATATATATATATTTACTGAGTGGCCAGGTTATTATGACCACCTGACCTTTGTAGGCAAATTAGCTATAATTTCACGCTGAAGTGGCTAGTGCCAGACCATTATAAATAGGGAAGCAGGTTGTTTACCACGACAGTAGAAGTGATTTTTACTGAAGATATGGGTAAACAATGTGATTTAACAGCCTCTGAACATGGGATGATTGTTGGCGCTCAGAGCCATGGAGCAAGAATCAGCAAAACAGCCGAAGGCCTGTTCGAACACCTTTGCTGTCTGCAGTTACCAAGATAAAACGTCTCCAATTTGCACAGGAACACAAGCAGCAG
>NW_006300375.1:823482-839817 GCF_000327345.1 Myotis davidii
ATAAGTCACATGTAATGCTAATAAATTATATTATTTTAAAATGTTGGACTTAACAGAATACTTTTCAAAGATATCAGATAACAGCTATTTCATTCTATGTGTCATTAAGAGAAAGAACAAGTAAAAGTCTGAGAACATAAAAAATATAAAAGAATAATTTCATACAGATTTTTTTATGTCTACATATGTCCCCTTTATTAAATTTAAATATACCTAAAGTTAATTTTAAAAACTTGTGTATTGGTTAATTTGTGAATAATTAATTGCAGTACATAGTCTGCCCTTTATATTTTAAATTATTTTTTTGTGCAATTTAGTGCTTAAGAATTGTAACCACTTTCACTGGGGTCACCTAAGACCATCCTGCATATCAGATATTTACATTACGATTCATAACAGTAGCAACATTACAGTTATGAAGTAGCAACGAAAGTAATTTTATGGTTGGGTCATAACATGAAGAACTGTATTTAAAGGGCCAGAAGGTTGAGAACCACTGCTATAAGTGGAGTTCCTCAAATAACACAGTGACATTTACACAACACAACTATATCCAGATACAAAGGTAACAAACCGGTTTGAGCTTGCAATAACTCAGGAGATATATTGCTCATATACTACTCATAAACTTTTACTTAACTCACTATTTAAGGCTGAGCTTTAGATAATCTTAAAGTGATGATGAAACAATTGCAAGGGGAATATGGGACTAGAAGTTGAAGATAGGGTTTATATTTACAAATTACCATATGAATGGCATAAACTTTAAAACTCTGGAAAAGATTTAAGTAAAAGAAATGTCAGGAAAAGAAGAGAAATTTGGTTGACAATGTCACTTTCTCATTTCTTACACATACCAAAAATGTATTTAAAGCTAATAAAATAACATGTGCAATTTAATTATTTGTTAATAAATTAACTTCTGTGAAAAGAACATTGTATACTAAAACAGTAAAATACATAAAAAATCAAATATGTTAAATCAAGATAGGAAATAAGGTAAGATGATTATATAAAATAAGAAGTTATAAGTGGAAAGTTGTCATAGATATGTAGGAAATTCTGAGTAATTTACGAGAGCTCTGTGTTCAACTTTATAAAATCAACTTGTAAGCCTGAATAAAACATGATTTTCATTAAAATATATAATATCAAAACTGACCCAGAAGGTGTAGATAGTCTAAACTAATAAAAAAAAATGAGCATAGTAAAATTTTCCAAGAGATTCTTTCCTTGAGAAAGTACCAGACTTAGATTTTTCCACAGAGGTATTGCACAGAAACTTTAACACAGATTCATTTTTTTTCTGCATTTAACATTATCCTCTATTGTATTAAGTGGGGGGAATAAGCACATCATTTAGGTATTTTAATGAATAAACTTTTATTTCAAAATATAAAATACAATGTAAACAAAAATATCTTATTTCTAGATCTATTTCTTTTTCCAATTTTTTAAAAAATATGATTTTATTTACTTTTTTAGAGAGACCTGAAGACTACAACATGAACGTAGTGATACTCACTAAATTAATTTATCAATTTAAAATTATTCTAATAAAAATACAATTTTTAAAGGACTAGACAAACTTCATGGGAAAAACAAATAATCAAAATGTCCAGAAAAATTTTTTAAAAAAATTAATTGGATGTGGTCATTCTTATCAGATATTAAAGCATTAACTTATAATAACTGAACAGCATGATATGAGTGGATATATATATATACTTTTGGTTATATGAACATTTTAACAATATTAAGTCTTCTAATTCCAAAACATGGAATTTATTTCATTTGTGTCTTTAATTTATTTCATTGTTGAATTTCTTTCAACAATGTCTTACAGTTTTCAATGTTACATGTTTTTTACTTCCTTGGTTAAATTTAGTGCTAGGCATTTTATTCTTTTTGATTCAATTATAAATGGAATTAATTTCTCTTTTGATAATTTATTATTCATGTATAGAAATGCCACATTTTCTGTATATTGATTTTGTAGTCTGCAACTTTACTAAGTGTATTTATTAGCTCTAACAGGGTTTTGGTTGAGTCTATAGGGTTTTTTATATAAAGTATCATGTCCTCTGCAAATAGTGACAGTTTGCTTCTTTTTTCCAATATAGATGCCTTTTATTTATTTTTCTCACCTAATAGCTATGGCTGACTTCCAATGCTAAGCTCCTTAACATTGGTTTTATCAGTGCTTTTATGGGTATGACTCCAAGGGCAAGGGAAACAGTAGCAAAAATAGACAAATGGGCCTACATTATACTTTTATTATCATAGATAGTTGCCTTGCTCCAAGTTGTAAGAGCCTGCTTATCATAGAGATAGAAAAGTTTCATTTTTTTTACTCTTGATTATGGCAATTAACTAACACAGATGGCCACCAAAAAGGTGACTTACCAAAGGGTGTATAGCAAACGGTGCTGTTAAGTCCTCTTCCGTGAAAACGTGCATGCCGTGCACTGTATCTGCCTGGGTACATGAAAGAGTGATGTTTCTGCCTGTCTTTGCAATCATATGAGTGAATTGTGTGAGACCCCAGCCCAGTCTGGTTTGGTGCTCACAGAATAATAGAGCTTTTTTTTTCTTTGCTCCATTGGTGGAGATTTCCTAGAAGTTGCAGGATATCTTCCTTTTAATTTTTCCTCGACACTCTGACTTATGTCTCTCACCTTTGCTTTCCCTCCACCCTCCACCTGGAGCAGTAACTTGCTCTAGGCTCACGTCACTTGAGTGTCTAGGACAGTGATGGTGAACCTTTTGAGCTATTTGCAACCATAGTAAAACAAAGACATATTTTTGATATTTATTTTATATATTTAAATGCCATTTAACAAAGAAAAATCAACCAGAAAAATGAGTTCGCGTGTCACCTCTGACATGCGTGTCATAGGTTTGCCATCACTGGGCTAGGAGATTGTTCAACACGTCTGCCACCAGAACCATGATTCCCAGTATTCCTGGTGCTCCCATGCTCTTGGCTTCTGCTTCTGGCCCGAGGCCCCTCCCCTCCTCTCCCTCCACACAGCCGGGGCGTGGACACTGGGCTCGAGTTGCCAGGGTGCCGCCGCCATCTTTGTTGCAGAGTGACAGTTATTTTACATATTACTCTTTTATTAGATAGGGTAATTTTTTTTAACTGATTTATAGAAGGAAGAGGGAGAGAGATATAGAAACACCAATGATGAAAGAGTGAATCATTGATCAGGTGCCTCCTGCATGCCCCCTACTGGGGGTTGAACCCACAACTTGGACGGGTGCCCTGACAAGGAATCAAGCTCTGACCTCATTGTTCATATGTTAGAGCTCAACCACTGAGCCAAGTTGATCTGGCCATTCACATTTTTTGAAATCACACTTTTCCCCATATGTTTTGGGAGTAAATTTATTTATGTGTCTTATTCACCACAAAGTTGACCAGGTGGGGAGCTGCCTTAAAATCATCAGGTTTTTCCTTCAGATTATTTTGGCAGAGGTATATCATAGGAAGAAAAATGGGTTAATAATTTTCATGTGTTGGCTTAGGGAGAGAAGCTCATCAGTATATCATTTTTATGATAAAATCTTTCCCATTTTTTTTTTTTTAAAGAAGGATCATATATAAGAGACTTCTAGTTTCAGTTATGTCTAAACATGGAGAATGGTATTTTCTTCTCAGTATAATTCCCATAACATTTTCTCTCCATTTTTACTAGGTGTTTTGATGTTTGTTATACCAATATTTTAAATTTTATTAATTTGTATATTCAATGCTATGGCTCCAATTTATCTTGTTTCTTTAGTACTTCTTATTCTTACCATTTTGAAAATATCATGTTTGCTGATTTTGAATGATATAGGCATCATAAGGCATATTAATATAAGTATTATATTTTCATAATAGTTTAATTTATTCATGTAACATTTACTAAGTGAAAATGGTAATTCAGATACTGGGTAAATATCTGATATGCAATGATGATTTAGACATAATTTCTGCCCTTAAGGAGCTTAGTTTACTGAGAGAAAAAGTAATATATTTTTATTACTGTCATATATTCCTTCATTTATATATGTGAAATCATATGACTTAAGCTTTGTAATTTTAAATACTAAAAATATTACCAATGAATATGTTGTAGAATAGTGTAGCTATCTCATTTTCCACATCTTTTAAGCTCTCAGAAGTGAAATGTAGAATAGAAAACTGAACCAGGTATGTGAGATGTTTTCTGTTTCAACTTTGAAAACCAATCTCATGCTGTAATATTTGAAGATGTGTATCTTCTGCTAAAAGCGTTGAAAGTTTGCAAATCAACATTTTAAAAAATAATTGCTAGAAAGATAAGGGAATCTCTATAGCAGAAGTATATAAAAAATGTGTTAGTAATACCTTTGTACATTTATAGTAATAGTCAAGTTAGCCATCCTATGTAATAAAACCCTAATATGCAAATTGACCAAACAGCAGGATGACCAGCAGAATGACCAGTCACTATGACGCACACTGACCACCAGGGGCAGAGGCTCAACATAGGAGCTGCCCCTAACCCACAGGCCCCAACCAGCGGTGGCGGGGGGTGGGGCTGGCTAGTGGGAGGCACGAGGCCAGCCAGGGTGGGTGCCAGCAGTGGACCCAGATCACCCCGCTGGTCACCCCTGATTGCTGGCCAGGCCTAGGGACCCCACCCGTGCACAAATTTTGTTACTCAATAATAGTTGGTGTTGTGAATCCAAACTGAATAAATTAGCATGGGTAGGGGAGGGGCAGGAGAGGACAAGCTTGGATATAGGGCAATGTCAGTGTTGTGGGTGAGCACAGTATGTGCAATTTGGGAAAAGTCACTTATTTCTTGAGAATATGAAGCCACATATTACATATTCTGTTGGATCTTTAAGTGGACCAGACACTGTTCTAAGTACTTAATATATTAGCTCATTTGATTCTCAAATAACCTTGATGAGATTGGTGCTATTATTAAAGTCTTTGTTTTATAGATAAAGGGCTGAAACAGAGAAAAAGTAACTTGCCTCAGAACAAATAGCTGAGAATAGATAAAACAAAGCAAATAGATAAAAGAGAAGCACTCAAAACCAGGCTAACAATAGAACCGATGCCCTTAATCACTCTACTTCACTGCCTAAAATACACCTTACTACCATGCCAACTTATAGTTCCATATGTGAACTTTCCAGCTAAAGGATTTGATATTGACTAGGTAATAGTCAGCTGGAGACATTATTGTATTTATTTTTTTTAACTTTTTCCTTCCTTCCCTATCTTCTTCCTTCCTCCTTCCCCCCTTCCTCCTTATTCTTTGTATAGGTCCAAAGTTCAGGCAAGGCATTTTATCCTTTTCAGGGTGTAATCAACCTGAAATCAAGGTGTCCACTAGGCTGAATTTTCATCTGGGGAATATTTTCACCTGGGAAATATCTGGGGAAATTTTCACTTTCAGCTTATTCAGATTATTGGAAGAATACAGTTTCTCCTGGTTGTAGGACTGTCTCCATAGCCTTGCTTGCTGTAGGGAGGGGTCACTCTCAGGTCCTAAGAGTTGCCTCCATTTCTTGTCAAAATCTTCCTTTCTTAATATAAAATATGCTATAAAATGTAACTCAATTATATGAGTAAAATCTAGATATAATCGCAGTCCCAGAGGTGATGCAGGGTGTGTAGAACAAGGGAGTGGGGATGTTAGTCCCATTTTAAACACCTGCCTACCGCAGGGAGCGACAATGCAGAACTAAGCATAATGCACACTTAAAATGCACAAATTTATATAGCAATTGTGGAAAACACACCAGGAAAAGAGATAGAGAAAGAAAGAAAACAGGAAATAAAAGAGACAGAGAGGTGGGAAAAGAGCCTAAATAAATGATGTTGCGTAAACTAAGAGCAGAGACAGGAGTTTAAGAAAAGGATGGCAACGTGGAACACACTGTGATTTGTCACTGAAAAGACACTGTTGACTGACTTGAAGAAAGTATCCTTTATGAGGTTAGGGCAGGAGTAGAAGACAGCTTGCAAGGAGTTAAGTAATAATGAGAAAAAAAAATCAGCAAGTATTAATTAATTTTGTGGAAAAAAATAGTAGCATAAAGAAGGAATTCTAAAAAGCTGGCTCGATTCCCTTGTGAATTCTATAATAATTAGTTAAAAAAAAAGAAAAAAAGAAAAATAGTGGGAGAAGAAAGGTGGTTGACAGGCAAAGTCAAGGTCATGTGCTGAATGAAGTGTTTTCTTGGAGAAATCTTGGCATACAAGAGAAAGTATTTGTTTGACCACAATATCCCATGAATGTCCCCAAAGAGCAGCAGATAAAAGTATAAATGGTATCTGTTTTCTTGCCAGATATTTTTTTTTCTTTTTTGTCTCTTCTGTCCCCTTAAGTGAAGGAATTTCCTGGCGTACAATTACCACATGAACTTGTAATAACGGGTAGATGCTTTATAAAAGCATGTGGGGGCGTTCATGGGGGACACATAGGAACCCCTCCTTCACCTGGAAGCTAACTCTGCTCAAATTCCCAGTCTATCATCCAGACATTGAGTATTCATTCACCCCATTCAGTGGTGGGGCAAAAGTAGATTTATAGTTGTGAGTAGAAGAAGCACAGAGTGTATTCGTGTATTATTATTTAGTAATTAGTGTATTATCTTCCATACAAATAACTGTTAACCTACTTTTGCCCACCTCTGTAATTCATCAACAACCACTAAAATTGCAATTCTGTCTCAAAGAAAATTTTCAGGTCAATGGGAGAGTAATAATTTCAGAATTTATCCATTTTCATCCTTTTTCGTCAGGTATCAACGCAGCCTGACAGAGGCAGATATTAATGTTTTTTTAATTAAATAAAGTTATCTTAATGTCTTCTCAATAATTCCAGTGCAAACAGGTTACTAAATGAAAATGTGGCTCATCATTGTTCAGAAGCATTGTGCAAAATAATTAGTAAGCTAAAATTTTTTTTCAAACTCTTGAACAGGCATAGGGTATTTTTAGGTTTAGTGAAGCAGTGAGCAGAAGAAATATACTTCTCAACATTTAAACTGAGGCCACTAACTTTATTACATGTCTACATTTTATTATTAAAGTGTTTTTATTTTAAAGAAATTTAAGGAAAATTTTTACAAGTTTTAAAGTTTACATATTTATATTAGAGTACTATATGCTAATTCAGTACAATGAGTTCATGTTCACTGTTAGTACAACTGTTTCTTCATGATGATTAAAAATAATTTAGTTTCATTTTTTGAAATCATATATTTCTATGACCTCTATGTCAGTCAGTTTATTTGATTATAAGTTTTATGTCATGTGGATCATTGTTTAAGAGCAAAGATTATGCAAAATGTGTAAATAATATAGTCTCATAAACAAATAGAGTGGTAATAGTTGTAGTACAAAAAGATTGAGACCAAAAAGATTAAGTTTGTGTGTCATCTATGATTTTAAATGCCATTGTGAGCTGTTGAGTGAACGTGGAGAATAATTCATATTTCCCTGCCAAAATAAAAGAATATCATTGGAAAGGTATTCTAAGAGTCAACTTTTTCACCACTCACCAAAACTGAAAAATATACAATTTAAAAAATTCTTGCATGAATGTAGTACTTAATGGATTCCAGATAATAATGCTAGTAGACTTGGTGCTATTCTAGGATTCTTTAAAAAATAAGCCTGCGAAAGCTAATATTCAGAAAATCAGATGTTTAGAATGGTCTAAACCCTCAGCCCCTAGAATCTACAAATTGTTCCTGAACTTACAATCAGTTGATATACCATGGTGTCTGGCTATTGATGAAATTGTGAGAAATTGGAATTATGAAGAATTGATGTCATTTAGTGCACTGGGTCTGGACCCCAGCAATTTAGTGTGCACAATCCTTTACTATAAGAATTGTTTCCCTTAATAGACCCCAAATCTATGCACAATCCTTTACTGTAAGAATTGTTTCCCTTAATAGACCCCAAATCTAGAATTACATTAATCCATCTGAGAAACATTTGAGTGCTCAATGTGTACTCAAATGGATTTTTTTTTCTTTTAGAATATTGTTCTAGGTTGAAGATTCTGGTTGTAGAACTAAAAGATCACTGAATGGGAGATAGAAATGTGAACACATTGGTATATGTAGATGTATCTTGTATTTTTACGTATTTTTAAAGTTGAAGTCAGATAAAATTCAAATATCCTTTATATATGTATATATATATAATTTATGTTGAGGATTTTAAGGTCAACAGAAGGAATCAAGGTTTAAGGCTCCCCACATACAATCACCCAAAAGTTAATATCAATTCTTTCTCTGTCACCAAATCCATCTAACTCCACTAAATCCTCTAAAAATAAACATAAGCCAAGACTTACATTTCACACCTTGTTTCTTTCACTTGCTAATACATTTAATATATGATATTTTCCTAAAAAATAATTTTATGTAAACCTAGATTTCAATTTATATTTTTAATCTCTGTGATGGTATCTTTCAGTCACATGGAATCTCAGTTTTTATGTCATGGGACTCAGTTCTGCTTAACTTGGTGTATTCATTTGGGTTTAAGGAAGAAAACAGAAGATTATCTGGGTGTTTTCTGCAGGAAGATATTTGATATAGGCAGTTTAGTGCTTAGAAAGTCATTGTAAGTACTGAAGATGCATGCTGGGCTCCCTGGAAGTTCTCCATGAATAACAGTACTAATCCACTAAGAAAGTGACTTCTGAGGCTGCCACTAGGGCTATGTTTATATCAAGAGGCAGCCACTGTTATTCTGAAAACCTCTCATATTCAGGAAGCTGGAGGGACACTGAATACGTTCTAGGAAAGACCCATATATCCATGTTGCTCAGCCTAAGCAGTAGTTAACAGCCACAAGAAAGTCAATGTCACCTCACTGTTAAGCCTTTCAAATCTTCATGTATAACCAATTAACTAAACACATTTTATATACAGAATCTAGAAGAGACTCTGAGACATCTTGTTTTTTTAGCTTTATATCCTTTGCAAGTAGGAGAAACTGGAGGTTAAAGTGACAATCCTAAGAACCCAATGCTCATCTATAATAATAAAAGAGTAATATGCTAATTAGCCCAGACATCCTTCTGGACGACATGAAGCTGGGGCTGTGAGGAAGCCTGGGTCCCGGGTGCCAGGGGGAAGCCAGTGCCAGCAGCAGAGGGAAGGAAGGCCTACTCTTGCACGAATTTTGTGCATTGGGCCTCTAGTCTAAATATAATAGACTAACAACTTCAATTGACAGCAAACCAATTAGGTGTACCAGTGACCAACATCTATAAATCTGGTCCACATCTGTCATGGCAGCACTCACAGAACAGACTTAGCTTAATCATATCAAAGGATTAAATGGTAGATCTCTCATGCTTTTATATCTGTGTGAAAGAAAGAAAAAGTATTTGAGGATTGAAAGTGTCTCTAGATTCTGTATAGTAAGTCAGACATGACTGCCAGCTCTTTGCCTACAGTTATTTACGTTATAATAATAAAATTGTGGTTTTCATGGCCACAAAGAAAACCTTTTCCAATTTCATCTACATGAATCGACAGCAATGGCCTTTGCCAAATATTTTGATTGCATATTCTCATTGCCAAATGCTAATGTCTAAACTTGGCTCTGTTTTGTTAACCATGCCATTTTAATGTAGCTCTATTTTATCTGACAAATGAGTGATATCACAAAACTGTACCTATTAAGCCCTAGACTAAGAGGTTACTTAATGTACCCAGCCAGCTTTTCAATTAAAAA
Organism: Myotis davidii; assembly: GCF_000327345.1. NCBI lineage: Eukaryota > Metazoa > Chordata > Mammalia > Chiroptera > Vespertilionidae > Myotis > Myotis davidii. Next base: position 833,240 of record NW_006300375.1, read on the forward strand.
CAGATAGTGACAGCTCCTTTCATAGAAAAGAATCCAGAATCTTTCTGCTAGGTTATTATGGAAAAGTCAGAGTGTAATTAGCTTTAGGAAAATTGATACATTGCCAGAGTTGGTAGAGAACTTAGATATTGTCTTATACTCTGTTTCTCTGAAAATAGTACCTGAGACAAAGGATGATGTGTAAATAGTTTATATGAGACTGTGATCCCAGGAACCAGAGGTAAGACACCAGGCAAAGGAACCAGAAATGGATAGTGAACCAATGTGTTATCAAATTGGCCATTACAATGGAAATAAAGTGCTTGATTTCTTGAAACCATATGGGAAACGTCCTGAGCACATGCAGTGGAAAAGAGAACTATTTATCAGGTTCTATCCCCATGTTCAAACATTGTTCCAAGAGATATTAACTTCCTCATGTAGAAAGAGGCATGAAGGCAGAGAAGTCCTGGGGAAGAAGTGTACAGGGTAGACCTGAGATTTTATATTCTAATTACAGTGATGCATTTCATACCCCAAACCCAAACTTTAGCAGGCTAGTTCATCATTTCATTAGATCAGTTGCTTTTCGGTGATATGGTAGATGTTAGTCCAGCAGACTTCATAGTTATTTGCTCTTGATTATACCTCTGTTGACATAAAATTGGTCCCTTAATATGAGGCAATATTGTACACTATACAATGCTGATAAAATGAGCATTTTGATGGTGATGCTTGTTTAGACACTGTGCACTGGGAAAAAAGCAAACCCATAACCAGCTTTCAATTTTACCAGAACATCAGGGCTTTAAGGTCATTAACCTGCCACCAAATGCTGGTTTGGGTGAATAACTATGTGTATTGAAGACTAAGCATCAAAAGTTGCCCAACTGAATAATAACCCTAACCACTATATATGTTCTGCAAAAATTGCCAAGTACATTCTCCTAGATGTCCCATGTAGCAATTTCAGAGGAAGTCAGGGGCAAGAAGTGGGGGATTGAGGTTAAAATTGTGGTGAGGCACTTCCTTGTTTTACCTGCATGAAGCTGGATAAATAGCTTGAACTTGTCAACAGAGTAGTATCCTTAAAAAGAGTTGAGGCAGATCCAGAGACAGAGAAACATCGATCAGACCGTCAAACCTCAGAAGGAAGGTAGGGGAGGGTGGGGGCAAGGGGGAGAGATCAATCAAAGGACTTGTACGCATGCATGTAAGCCTAACCAATGGACACAGACACCAGGGGGGTGAGGGCATGAGTGGGGGGTGGGGGACAATGAGGGGATAAGGACACATATGTAATATGTTAATCAACAAAGAAATTTAGAAAATAGAGTTGAGGCAAAGATAATTTTAAATGGGTGGAAGAGATTTCCTATAGAAGTACAAATAAGATATCCCCACCTCTTACTAATGTAGGAATTGTAATATTCCTAATAGTCGAATATTTTAATTAAAGTGATCAGCTTATTGTACTTTCCAGAATTACATGATCAGCTGGCCATCCTGGTAGGCATTCTCATTAAGACCAGGAATTCAGATGCTGTATTCACATGAGGAGTTATATAAACTGCTTAGAGGATGAATCATTCAATGAGCCACTGGAACCCAAAGAAAGATACCATTCAAAATTCAGAAATTTTCAGTTCTTTCATCAGCAACTGTGCTTTGGAACCAAATTCTCTGTCACTTTAGGTCCTGACAGCAGAACAGAGACATAAAAGAGAATGCCCGAGGGTGGAGATAAGATTCTGCAAGGGGTGAGGAAAGAAGGAACTCTAGGAAGAAAGAACTCAGATAAGCATACATGGGCTCCCTTCATTGAAAAAGAACCAATAGTATTTTGTTTCCACATCATAAGTATGGGTGCTACTATGTTTTTTTAGTCCTACCACACCATGCCTGGGGGTAGGGGTTGCAGCTGTAAAAGTGTCTGTAGATGTTGAGTGATCTAAGTGGGTGGTTGGTACAACTGCTCCTCATTCTCCAATTGTCTGGCATCGTAGTCAAGAGAGCATAATAATCTCCTTTTATGGAAAGCATTGAATAAAATAAAGTCAGTCGAAATGTAAGGAAAGATATTTTAAGAAGCATATTGAAATGAAATTCTAATTGTCCCATATCTTGTAATTATTAATTTTTGTCTTGATCTCTTAGCAGCAGAAAAATTTAGTCTGGCTTTTACATGCCAACCCTTCAAATATTTGAAAATTATTACCATCTCCTCTTAATATTTTATATTTTTTCTAGCTTCTTCAACAACTGTTCTTCATTTGACAATATTTCCAGGCAACTTACCATCTTTGCCATGATCCTTAGATCTTTGTCTACATATTCTTTTTGATCTGGGTTTTCTAAAATAGAACATCTTCCAGGGGCAAGTGCACAGCTGTATTTTCAAGAAAAATTGGAGCAAACCAGAGGTGTGGTCAAATTACCTATGGAGGTCAGGAAAACAAAATCAGCATCTGGTATAAAGTAGGCATGGAACATAGGCACTTCAAGCATATAGGAATTAGGGTGAGGTCAGTACCAGCGGAAATTAAAGTAAAGAGAGGGAGAGAAACATATGGTTTTTGGTTATAGATAAACCACTGTAAGAGATGAACATCTGGATTCCCAGACAAAGACTGTCCTCAATATTGCCTTGTAAGTTATTTTCACCATATCCAGTCTACTAGGTTCATCATGGATCTTAATATACTGGTGTGGAGTTTTTATAATAATCAGTCAACATCTACAGACCCAAACAACACAATAAGCAACACAAATGTATTTATATAAAAGCAAAAACTATAACAACAAATTTCAATAATTAGTACTAAATTCTAGCCAAGGTGCCAAAATTTTTCACACTTTCTTCATATTAAGTATTCACAACAAACTTTTGAGTTAACTGTTATTATTTAAATGGTAGGTGTTTAGGTTACTTCCCCAAGGTCACATAAATAGTGTCAGAGCTGGGATAAAAATTCAGGTCTGTCTAATCCCAAAATATATGCTTCTGAATGCTAAGATATGATCCTCCATTTAGCCAGGATACTGTAAAGTTCAGCAAATATTTTAAAGTTCTCACTCTTTATAAAGCAAAATGATAAATATTATATTTTCAGGACAGTCTCATATTAAGAAGCTCACACTCTAGTAAGTAACACAAAAATGTACCAAACTTTCTTTATAAAAGATTAAATTTTTAAGTATGTCATAAAGGAAATCAAAGCATAGTATCATATATTCACACAAGAGGGAATAACTAATTTCACTTGGAAGTATTAGAAAAAGGATTGGTTCTTGGAGGGTTAGTGGGATGTCTATAATTGGAAAAATTTTAAATATATGGGATTTTAAACAAAGGAAACCCTATTTGAAAAAAGATATTATATTTGTTTCAGATGAAATATAATGAAAACTTCAATAGAAGATTGAAGTTAAACCTTATCCTTTTCTTATAATTAACTCTAAATTGCACAAGTGCCTATTAATTTTTCTTTTACAAATTACAATGTTAATGATAAAACCAATTTTTTTTACAATCCCTTTCTTATACTCTCACTACCACTGATATGAATTCTCTTCGTATTTCTCCATGTATCATCTTTACATATACTCATACATGCATATGTAGTACATGTGAAACATATACATAAATAATTATAAGCATGTACATATTATATACATGCCATGATACTATTATATTAGTTTGCTAGGGCTACTATAACAACATATCAAAAACTAGATAGCTTAACAACAGAAATTTATTGTCTCCCAGTTCTGAAAGCTAAAGTTCTTCATCAGAATGTTTACAGAGTTGGTTGCTCTGAGAGCTATGCTAAAGAAACTATTCCAAGTCTCTTGCCTCCCTTTTGGTGGTGTGGTTGCAATCTTTGGCATTCATTCGCTTACAGAAGCATCACCATCATTCCTGCCTTCATTTTCATTTGATTTTCATAAATGTGTGCATGTTTGTCTCCAAATTTTCTCTTTTAATAAGTACACTAGTCATATTATATTAGGACCTACCCTAATACGCTCATTTGAACTTGATTGCCACCATAAAGACCCTGCACTATGAACTGAATGTCTGTGCTTCTTCAAAAGCCGTATTTCAAAACACTAATCTTCAATGTGATAGTATTTACAGATGAAGTTCTTGAAAGGTAATTAAGTCACGACAGTGGAGCTCACTTGATGGGATTAGTGTGAGGATAGAGAGAGAGGAGGAGGCTGTCTACGAGGTAGGAAGTAGATCCTTACCAGAGACACTGGATCTGCCAGCACCTTGAGATGACCAAGGCTCCAGAACCATGAGAAATAAATGTTTCTTGTTCAAGCCACATGGTCAATGGCATTTTTGTTAAAACAGACCCAAACTGTCTAAAATGCCATATCTCCAAATCAGGTCGCACTTTGAGGTACTGAGGACTTAAATGTATGGATTCTGGGAGGACATTGGAACCAATAACAGCTGTAAAAACATTTTGAGTGTTTCAGATTTAAAAACCATAAATCCAAGATAGTTTCTTGTATCAGTCTGGAATTAAAATGTTCAGATTTCAGATTTTTAAGTGATTGAAGTTTCCATCTAAAGCAGGTAGATGTTGAAGATAGTATAATTTTGTTGATTATTACTAGCTATTTTGTAGTTTGTAAGCTAAGCAGCAGTATGGACAGGCATGTTTTTGTTCACATATGAGTTTTATAAAATCATTTTAAATGTTAATAATTATTTCTCATGACTATATTGTGAAATATGCAAACAGTTAAAGTATTATGATTTATTAACTTTTAATACATTTAGAAAGAAGACAGCATCCATGATAAGTTGTTTTTGACATTTTTCGTGAGTTAAACTGAAAATGAGTAAAAATCATTTCGATAATGTGATTCTGAACCAAAGGCTTTTTATATCAGGATAAAAACAAATGCTACTTAGGTGATTCATTTTTATTTTAGTTTTTTAAAATATATTTTTATTTATTTCAGAGAGGAATGGAGAGGGAGAAAGAGATAGAAACATCAATGATGACAGAATCATTGATAGGCTGCCTCCTGCAAACCCCCTACTGGGAATCGAGCCCACAACCCAGGCATGTGCCCTTGACCGGAATCCAATCCTGGACCTATCAGTCTGCAGGCGGACGGTCTATCCACTGAGCCAAACCGGCTAGGGCCGGGAATTCATTTTTAGTGATGTCATATTCATTTGTAAAGAATTGATTTTGTTAATGATTTCTACTGGACAATTTAGAAATTTATCCACTGACTGGCTTTGGACAAGCCTATTTATATATCTTGTTTGAATATGGTATGACATTAAAGAGAGGAAGGAAATGACTACAACTTTCAATAAAATTTCTGGCCAATGTTATATCCAAAAGAATACAGTCCAGCGTGCTTGCCATTCCTAAATAGTGTCTTGTTGTAATCTTCTAAATTTCCTAATTTCATCCACATGGTTTCTTCCATTATATAAAGTCAAATTACGAAGTGGAAGGCTGAGCTGAAATCCATCTATTTGCTTAAAGGCCGTGCAGTGTGCCAGGCATTCCATTACTTTAGAAGCCTCAGATCTATGCTGGGGTATTGCATATCTCTACATCACTTGTTTATAAGGCTGTGTTAGAAAGAACAGCCTGACCTCAGTTCAGAAATCAGCAGAGTGTCTGGAAATAAGAATGAGTCGGCCCCGAATAAACAGACCCAGAAATTGCAAAGGATACTGGAAACAGACAGGCATTGTAGGCACGGCAATCCATTACTCAGGGCTGTTGATTTCTGCCACACTATTTTAGCAAACACAATGCGTTATTTGGGATTCTTTGCCACAGACCTGGGAACTTATTTGCTTAAAAACAGATAATAGTATACCATACCTGTCAGTCAGCCACTGAATAAATGACATCTGATAGTCATTTATTTGGAATAGGAAGAAACTTCCTTGTTAATACTTGGTCACTCCATCTGTAGTACAACAAATGCAATGCATTTTCTACATTTAACAAGATCCAGGAGGAAGTTTCTTATTGTGATAATATAAGATTTCAGAAATGTTTCATAAATATACATGAAAAAAATCTTAAAGTGAATTTTTAAAATATTTGGTACTACGCTTTCTGAAATTGTAAGTTACATGTGTAGATGTGGTAGAGTTGAGCAAGTGGAAAGGGAAATGAGATTATGGGTTATACAACAAATGCCAACTGCAGAGTGTCAAAAATGCTATAACTAAAATTTTCAATAATATATCCTGGCTTTTGCTATTGCTTTTCTTCAGTCACAACATGCACTCTTCTGTAAAATTAAGCCACCTCATTATAGGAAGCTGGTCTATAATGATTCCATGATATAGTCCTAGGATGTATACATTAAGATGCCTTCCATTAAGAAAGGCAATAAAATGGGGGACATCTGTAATACTGTACCTTGTTATTAAAGATATAAAATGTTTTCCTTTAAAAGATTATATTACTATACATAATCCTAGTCCTAATAGGAACAATAGTGCTACATTAGAAATAATATTAATTTTTAAATTACAAACAACGGTGTAAAATTTTTATAAATAATTTCTTACTGCAGCATCTTGATTGATCACAAAA
>NW_006300375.1:839963-841744 GCF_000327345.1 Myotis davidii
GATGTTTCTCTCTCTCTCTCTCTCTCTCTCTCTCTCTCTCTCTCTCTCTCTCTCCCTTCCTCTGTCTCTAATATCAATAAATTTGAATGTAAATTTACATAATGGCATTTTAATGTTTTCTCTGACATTTCTTGTGATTTGTGGCAATCCTATAAGAAACAGAGCAACTTCATGATTTGTACATAATTCAAAATGCCTGTGTATGCATTTTATTGCTGTATCTTCAATTTCAAAAAAGGACTGAATTAAAATTGTCTTCCTTGTTAATAATAGAGTCATCCAAATCTTCATATGAAAATTCAGCAATGCAATGATATTTAAATTCCATTTCTATTCTAAGCCTGTGGCTATTTTCTTTGCACTATTGTATCAGTTATCAGATCTGGAGCTGCTAAACTTTTTGACATGTTCTAATAACTTCCAGTATTCTTTATTGTAACATCCATGTGTAAACTTTCATTTTGTAATAATTTACTGACATAGTGATTGCTTGACTGCCAGCGGTTTCTGTCTCAGCTTTCAAACTGGAGAGTTAATATTTCTGCAGACGCCTTAAGGACAGGCTCTGGAGACTGATGAGTAAGCCAGCCTTGCATTGCACCTCAGGTTCTGACACCTGTGCAGAACCCCTCCTCCCTCCCACAGCCACTGCTGCTGGTACTTTTCTGCTACTGTAGCCACTGCTATTTCCTACATGACCTCAAATTCTAGCTTGTTAATCCCCATAGTGCTTTGGACTTCCCCAAGGCATGTGCTTGTGTGCCATGCCACCCATGATGCATTCATCTTCCACCATGCCCACAAGCTGGCGCCAGCAGGTGCTGACTGCTGCTCTGCCACTACCTTTGAATGCTCTGGGTGGCAAAGCACTCACATGCATGCCAGACTTCACTTTAAAAAACAACAACACCACAAGTCCAAAGAATTTCTAGATGGTGCAAGCAAAGCATTAAACAAAGCATGTGGCTCTTTATCAGCGCGGGGTTCTGTGCTGCTAGACAGATCACGTGCCCCTGAAGCAGCCTCGGCTAGTAGGTGATAGCTTCACCAGATAGTCAGTGATGTGGAAGTAGCAAGATTGAAATATTAGATGACAATGAAGTTTGGGAAAGACTATTTTTATCAGAATTAATGTTCAGCAGAAAGCCTTCACTGGAGAAAAGATTTTTAACAAAGATTTGATTAAACTATCCAGGATGACCCCTTATTTTTTTCATTATCCAACCTGGTTCTTCCTCATGGCACAAAACTAAATCAACCTATGGGAGCAGGGATGAGAGTGTTTTTTAAATCCCTAATACTTCTCATTTTTGTCACATTCTGTTCCTGGTGTAGTTCAAAATACAGGCTTTATTTATTTATTTATTTATTTATTTGTCCTTTTTGCTTGATTTGGGTTACTTTGCTCTTTTTTGTCTAGTTTCTTAAGATGGAACATATGGTTACTGATTTGAGGTCTTTCTTATTTTTAAATATAAGCATTTGCACATATAATTTTCTTCTAAGGACTACTTCTGGAGCGCTGCCTTGATTCTTAATCCCATCAAGTCCATTCTCCAGGCCAAATCCAAATGGATTGTTTTATCAGATCATGACATTCCCTTCAATAAGACATTTTCCTAAAGGCTTTCTATTGTAACTAGAGTAAAACTAAAACTCCATATGGTACTCTACAAAGACCTATATGATCTTTCATCTGTTTTCACCTCCCTTATCTCCCTCATTTCTCAACTCCTCTAAATTATGCATTTGTTAATTTATCAACAAGTAATGACAGTCTT
>NW_006300375.1:841793-842525 GCF_000327345.1 Myotis davidii
CTTGAAAGCAAAGATTGTGTGCGTTTTTCAGCTCTATAGCCCTCATTTATCTTCATGTGAATAAATATAAAATTCGACTCACACATACTTGGTTCTCAATAAATACCGAATGACTAATATGTTCTCATCGGACAGTTGAAGATGGCACACTTTCAGAGCTGTACGTATACTAGGTGCCTTGTGTTCTTTGCATCAAGAGATACTAATCAAAATTTATATTTATAGCCACTTCATTTACAATCAACATAATTTGAAGCAACAGCAATCACTTTGGTCAATGCAAGGACACAAATAATTTTTATAGTTTTTAATTGTGGAGAAGGACCCTTCTGCTGATGAAACTATTTCTGGATAAATTATTTCATAATGTATTTTTTATTAATCTGGATCTGATGTTTTTCATGAAACTATTTTTCTAAAAAGATTTAACTCTTTATACAAATCAGTTTCTTGTAAGTCTGAAAATAATTGAAAAGTAAATTTGCCCTGGTGGGGTTAGTTCAGTTTGTTAGAGCATTAGTCCCAATATGCCAAGGTTGCAGGTTTGATCCCCGCCCCCAACCCAATTCCCTGTCAGGGCACATACAAGAATCAACCGATGAATGCATAAATAAGAGGAACAACAAATCTGATGTTTCTCTCTCTCTCTCTCTCTCTCTCTCTCTCTCTCTTCCTCTCCCTTCCTCTCTCAGAAATCAGTTAACAAAAACATATAAAACTATTTTTTAAAAG
>NW_006300375.1:843938-851017 GCF_000327345.1 Myotis davidii
AAAATTTAAAAATATCTCAAATTGAAATATAAATTCACTTAACTGGCCAGCGCTGCAAAAATCTTCAATCCCATCAAGTCCATTCTCCAGGCCAAATCCACATCATTATTTTTATCAGATCATGACATTCCCTTCAATAAGACATTTTCCTAAAGGCTTTCTATTGTAACTAGAGTAAAACTAAAATTCCGTATTGTACTCTACAAAGACTTATATGATCTTTCATCTGTTTTCACCTCTCTTATCTCCCTCATTTCTCAACTCCCCTAAATTATGCATTTGTTAATTTATCAACCAGTAATGACAGTCTTTCCAGCTCTCATAAGCAACTTGAAAGCAAAGATTGTGTGCGTTTTTCAGCTCTATAGCCCTCATTTATCTTCATGTGAATAAATATAAAATTCGACTCACACATACTTGGTTCTCAATAAATACCGAATGACTAATATGTTCTCATCGGACAGTTGAAGATGGCACACTTTCAGAGCTGTACGTATACTAGGTGCCTTGTGTTCTTTGCATCAAGAGATGCAGAGTAATTGAGATATCCGTCAGTCTTGTCCTGCCCATGCCCACGCTCTTGAATCAGGACACTGTCGGACTGACCACGGCCCTTGCATTGTGTCTGGTAATGCTATGTGTCACTATCGATTGGCTCAGTAGTAGATATCTAATCCAAGACAGCTCAATTATACACTGGCCAAAAGCCTAAAATATAATCCTACATGAAAGAGATCGCCTAACAGAAGTGAATAATTAGCTCAGACCATTACATATCCTGTCCTAGAAATTTAAACTTACTTAAACTAAATTTTTTTAAAAGATACAGGTCAAGAATTGCTATCATGTCAGAAAAAAAGAAGGCATATTAATTGGGGTCTCACATTATTTGTAAAACATGAGACTGAGATTCAGAAATCATTGCTTCTGAGACATCCAGTGCACGCTTGAATCAAGAGCTACCTTTCTGGTCTTCTCTCCAGCAGGCCACTCCAAAAGTACTCATAGTTGCTGTTTTAGAATCATCAAGAGAAGTTTTAGCCAAACAGAATATTGAGAAATGAGTGATCTGTCACCTGACAAACTGGATATTCCATGAGGCATGTGTGGCATGTGATAGAAGGTGGACAATAAACATACTTTATTCAAAAAGAGCAGCATGTGCCAAATATGGAAGCATATTTACCTGGAGCATTGCTAGCGTGGTTTCATTGCAATGGAATAAAATATGATGTGACAGCAGGTTTTAGAAAAGTGGCTGAAGTATGTTTTTACACAGATGAGGCACATTGAAAGAAAGGATAAAAATGAAAGGGCAATTTAAAAAGTTTCTAAGCAGGTGGTCAGATTATTAGCTAAATGAGGAAAAATATTATGAGAAAAAGTTCAATGTCAAAGTATTGAAAACTAAATGAAATTCGCTTGGAACGAGCTGCAAGTTGAATAAAAGTGAAAGAAGGATGTATCATAAAGTTGACAGGCTCCCCTCATGGTAATTTATTTGTAAAAAAATAATAATAGCCCTAACCGGTTTGGCTCAGTGGATAGAGTGTTGGCCTGTGGACTCAAGGGTCCCAGGTTCGATTCCGGTCAAGGGCATATACCTTGGTTGCGGGCACATCCCGGGTGGGGAGTGTGCAGGAGGCAGCTGATCGATGTTTCACTCTCATCGATGTTTCTAACTCTCTATCCCTCTCCCTTCCTCTCTGTAAAAAATCAATAAAATATATTTTAAAAAATATAATAATAATCTGGCCTATCAGAGAAAATTTGTCTTTTAATATTCTTTTACTATTTCTAAGTAATAAAATTTGTCTGTTAGTAACACTTTGACAGTCAGGGTTCAATTTGAACAAGTATGTTTTTAAATGTTTATGCAAATCTCCTAGGCTGGCGGAACTACTCTGCAAACATTTTTTAGAAATGGAAGAATGTTCTCATTGGACTTCCGGTTCTTCCTTGCAGCTATGTTGGTAATACTGGTCAGCTCTTTGACTCTTGAACAGCCTCATAGAAACCCACTTATTATTCTGACTATAACATACATCATGAGGGCTTGTAAAAACGTACATGAAAGAAAAAGAAATAAGTGAAACTGGTTAACATTTACCAATATTTTCTTAAGAATTTCAGCTCCAGAGTTATTTTATAAATAAGAGTAAGTAGATGCAGTTCAGACAAAGATGCGACTCAATTCTTTCCACCCAAATCAGTGCACTAATTTCTAGCTGTCATGTGCCTGTGGTTATAAAACTCCCCACAAACTGCATCCTGCCCCGTGTGCTTTCGGTACCCATAGATTTTGGATCTGATTCAAACTCAACTGTAGGTCTGTGGCTTTAAGAAATAGAGAAATAAATGCAAGAATGCTCATCACTATGTGACTAATAAATGGAATGAAAGAATGACTTTTCTCATAGTAATTTAAAGCAAAGTTAATTTAGATTAAAAAAGAAAACACCCTGCCTTTTCAGGAAATAATCTAATAAAAAATAAAGTTATTATACTTGTGTATTTTTATTAATACCCCCAAATACACAAAGAGGCAGACATGCTTTTCATAAATTAATCTTATCTTAACTTATTTATTCTGTCAGCAAATATTTACTGAGTGCTTCTCTGTGCCAGGGACTGCACTACATGCTAGCCACACACGTTAAGTAGACTTGCTTACCCACAGTAAAACCACTACATTGTCCTCTCATAGACAGACAGTTTAATTTTGGTAAGATTAAAAATAGGCATAAATTATGGTCCTCTTGCTTTAAGGAACATAGTATAGTTGTGCAGATAAAACATATGCAAAAAATAGACAAGCAGTAACAATAATATACACCACCATGTGATAAGATCCAAATGAGTGTTACTGGCAGAATTACCCTTGTAGGGCTTTAGAGTGAGCTACCCCAAGATGTGCCTTGGTGGTATGCAAATTATTTTGATCTAAAAGCAACTGAGATCCTGCAGTTTCAAGAGAAACTTCTGTGTCTCCTGTGTCTCCTTTAAGTATCTAGCGGAATTTAAATTAGGGGCCTGGCCTAAGATAAGAGCTATCACTAGAAGTAACTTTTTACCTATCTACATGGCAGGGCAAACTAATAACCACTGAACATGGGCTCTCCCTGCAATTACTTTCCGAAACCCCAAGGCACTTTAGCTCATCTCTAGCTCAGAATGTCATATATCTATACCTCAATTGCCCTTTCGGTCTCTGACTCTCCCATGTATGCAGGGTTCCCGTACTTATGGGCATACAAAACTTTTCCCTTTCCTGGAAACTTTCTTTTGGCTTCATGGGAGTTCCCGTGACCTATAATCCATGTGCCACCATGGATTGCTCTTGGTCTTAAAATTATATTGTGGGGTTAGTCAATTACTGACTGAACTTGGGTGTGGCATCACTGACGGCTGGTCAATAAATAATAGTCCTTGGCTTGTACTACCATAGCAATTGCTAGAATTTTTATATGTGCTAAACTGAGATATAACGCAGGAAGGGGATAATGTATTAGCACATGCAAAGTTTCAGGTGTTTGAGAAGTATAGAGAAAATCGCTAACAACATGGACTGTAGGACTGAGTGGTTGCTTCTGCTGATGCATTAAAGAGAAAATGCAACAGGCACGGATCTGTTTATCATAAATTTAATATAAACTGTGAAAATGAGATTGCTTCATTGAGAGGTTTTCACCTTGTGCATTCTAAGGGCAGACAGAGGGAAACATGCGAGCCTGGAAATAGAAGAGATAAGATAAAGGGCATTAGTAATATGGAGCATGCTCTCATGACATAGGATTCAACAACCTGGCAAGGTCCCTGGGAGAAAAATTATAATAGTCTGATGGGTTAGCTCTCAGAAGCTGAGAAGTGGTAGCCAGGTATTTCTGCTTCCACTTAAGATTTAAAAGCCTGGAAAGAATATCACTTCCACTGTCACAACAAGATATTCTTTTGAAGCAATTATCTGCTGTCATAAGATAACCAAATAGCTTGAAATCAAAGACCTCCTTACTTCCCCTATCCCAGGAAGCCTAGGTAAGGAGATAAAGCTAATATTTTGCTAAATTACTAAAGGTGAAGTGTGCATTAGTAAGACTACATAAAACCTCGGGGCCCCAGATACATGAGTAGTTTAAACCCACTCACTGTCAGGGGCTCCGCTGAACTGGAGAGAGCTGAGCCATCATATGTAGAAATAGACCATGAAATGCACAAGACAAAAGTGAAAGGTACAGTGAAGCCTTTAATCACTTACCAGGATGGTCTGAGCAAGAGTCTAAAACCAGAGAAAGGTGAACTCTCCCGTACCTGTTCCCCCTACCATAGAGTTTCAGATGGATTGACATAGACATGGGGATGTTGAGGGAGCTCTGACAAAAGTTAAAGGCTCCTACAGTTTTATGGAGGTGAGTTTGTGTGCCGGAACAAAGAGAAGGGTGAGAAGTGGAAAGTTACTGGGTATTGAGTTAGAGTGGAGAAACGTATAGTCATGGTTCCCTGATAAGAAAACCTCCAAATAGTGGCACTTGGGCCTGGAATGCAGATATGCCTAAGAGCAAGGGGTTTCTGCTTCCCTGACTTCCAGCTTCTTTCAGAGATTGTAACGCACTTGGCTGTGTACCTGATCTTGTGTGGGGAGGGCAGCTTCCCCCTTATGAATCTGTCCAGGCAAAACCTTTATAACTGCCTATAGTTGGGCCTGAGAAATCATACATGGGTTTTTTGCCAAAGTGTCAAGCTCCTTGCTCTCAGGGTAGAATCCACGGGTTTTCAGTAGAAGTAAAAAGTTGGAACATATAAAAAAACCCAACTTTTGAGATCATAGCTTTAATCCATCAATATCAATAATTACATCAAATTTACATTGTCTAAACATCTCAATTAAGTGACAGACATTTTGACAAAAGCAAAATTTTAAAACTGGAAACAGATCTATTGTTAATAGAGGTTAGGAGCTGTGTGAGGGGATTCACTATAAAGAGCATGAGGGAACTTTTTGGGGACGATGACAATGTTCTTCTACATCTTCATTGTCAGGATGGTGATACAACTATGATTTCCAAAATTCATAGAAATGAACATTCCAAAATGGACCAGTTTTATCGTATGTAAATTTTACCTCAATAAACTTGAGTTTTAAAAATGTGATAGTCAACACTAAATGTATATACGTGTATGTATGTATTTGTATATATGTATTTGGATGGACAAAGCCTGATGCCAAAGAAAGTCACAATCCCTGGCATACTTACCCCAGTGTGTTTAGATTCAGTACTCGTCTACTAAAAAAGATACTGAGTTCCCATAAGGAAAGACCCTGCGAGCCTATGTCAAATGAAACAATGGAGATTACCCTAGTCTTCCACTAAAGCTACCTCAAAGAAATGTGATCAGGTAACTTGACCCTGAAGATAAAGGGATAGCAGATCATCAAACGGATATTCAACTTAGAGTCTGAGTTTATGTTGATTACTTGGAAACCTAAGGGATCCTCCTTTTAACGTGGCAGTATATTGGTGTCAGGTAATCTCGAATCCTAGCCCCATTAACATCATAGTGGGCTCACTAAGTCCATGGATATATCATCCCATTTTAATTACCCAAAATACTGGATATATAATTGGAATATACCTACTTAGCAGTTGGCAGAATTTCACATTAATTCCTCAATCTATAGAGAAAGAACTAGAGTGGAAGCAGGTAAACCTATCCTCTGACCTCTCTGGCTAAGAAAATGAATCCAAATTAATATTGCATACTAGTATGGTGAAAGACAGAGATCGGTGTTAACTCTTCTACTTTATGAAATAACTAGAGGCCTGGGCCATGAAATTCATGCACTCAAGGGGCGGGGGTGCAGTCCCTCAGTCTGGCCTGCACCCTCTCGCAGTCTAGGAGCCCTCAGCAGTCGACAACCTTAGCGCCGCTGTGGAGGTGGGAGAGGCTCCCGCCACTGTCGCTGCGCTCGCCAGCTGAGAGCCTGACTTCTGGCTGAGTGGTGCTCTCCCTGTGGGGGCACACCTGACCACCACCCAATCAACAGTTTATGTAAATTCTGGTTGGTTGTTTCACATGTTTGCAGACAGTTGATATAATCAAACATCTCTATTTTTCCCAACCTATGATATGTAAGATATATTTCATTGAAGTCTTCAGTTTTATTTGCCTAATTACAGACATAGGTGAATAGTTCAATTGACCAAGTTTGATTTTCTGTTAAAAAAAAGAAGGTATGTAAGATATATTTCATTGAAGTCTTCTGTTTTATTTGCCTAATTACAGACATAGGTGTACAGTTCAATTGACCAAATTTGATTTTCTGTTAAAAAAAAGAAGTCCGTTCATATTTTTTTTCTGTTATGTATTTTATGCTACCTGCCTTTAAAAAAATGATTCTAAGGAGTATTTCATAGAATCAAAATATTATGATTTTTGATCTACTCATCTACTCACTAGACCTCATCCATAACTCACCACAGTTCATAATAACCACTAATTTGTTTTATACAGATGAATTTTAAAGAGCATTCTAAAATTCAGGATACTGATTATTTGATATAATATATGCTGTAAATAGCTTCTAGTATTCCTTTCACTTACATTTTTTTTTCACTATTTGGTGCTGATATAAGACAAAAGAATTGTATTCAGCCATATTAGTACAATAATTTCTGCAATTTTCTTGGATTTTTTTTATGTTTTATTATTACTTCCATTAGAATCTAAATTCATGGAATCTAGAACAATGCTTATCTTGTTCAATGTAGTGACCTCTATTCATGTCAGAATTCTTGAAGCAATCATTAAGTGCATGCTTAATAGAAGGAGTTAGTCCTACCATTTGTAAAGACCTACAGATGAAAATTAGCAATCATTGGTTTAGTCAGTAATTAAGTAAAAATGTTATTGTGTAAAGACTATCAAAACGGATGCTTCAGAAAAATAAAAGACATATAATATATGGCTCTTGATCCTCGAGGCATTTTTATAGTCACGAATTTCTTTCTTTTCACAATTAAATCCATAACCCCTTTATTTAGTCTACGTTGAGCTGTAGACTAGTATTATTTTTAAATACC
>NW_006300375.1:851205-851516 GCF_000327345.1 Myotis davidii
TAGACCGAGGGTCAACAAATGCTGCTCAAAGCAGCCAAAGCGGTATATCTATTCTAAAGATCAGAATCATCTACTCACTAGACCTCATCCATAACTCACCACAGTTCATAATAACTACTAATCCTATATAATAAAGAGCTAATATGCAAATAGTTGTCACACCCTCGCACCTAGGGCCAGGGCTGGGGGACCTGAGGCTGGGCCGGGGAACCTGAGGCGTGCCCCCTGCCCTGGCACCAGGGCTGGGGGACCTGAGGCTGCACCCCTCACCCAGCACCAGGCCAGGGGACTTGAGGCTGCACCCCCCCCCC
>NW_006300375.1:851568-852243 GCF_000327345.1 Myotis davidii
CATCTCACATGATTTTGAGGTGTATGCGGGTGGGCAGGGACTTGACTCTGAGTCCTGCGGTGCGCCCCAGACTCTGACAGGAGGAAGATTTTCATATACATTTTACTAATTTTCTTTCATCTCTGACACTTCTATTATAGAGAAAGGGCAAATAGCAATATTAAAATATTTCCTCTAATTAATTCCCTTTTAATGTGCATGAATTTCGTGAACCAGGCCACCAGTTTGTTTTATCCAGATGAATTTTAAAGAGTATTCTAAGAAGCTAGATGTTTTTATTATTATCTAATTACAGTACTTACGGTAATTTTGTTAATCACAAGGCTATCTTCAACCAGGTAAACATCCCATGATATTGCAACCTAAGTATACAATACATTAATTTAAGTCAATATTTATATTTACATCTTATTACCTTTTCACCTGGACTTCCACCAACCACATATGTTTTGATAAAATTTATATATTTTTAAAATATATTTTTATTGACTTCAGAGAGGGAGAGAGAGAGAGAAACATCAATGATGAGAGGAAATCATTGATCAGCTGCCTCCTGCACAGCCCCTATTGGGGAAGGAGCCTGCGACCCAGGCATGTGCTCTTGACTGGAATTGAACTGGAACCCTTCAGTCTTGCTCTATGCACTGAGCCAAACCAGCCAGGGCAAAACTTTTA
>NW_006300375.1:852842-868038 GCF_000327345.1 Myotis davidii
GTTGCTGTGGGGCTGTGGCTCAGAAACCTGAGGAGTGAGTGCTGCTGGCTGCTTCAGGGACTCAATAAAGCTTGTTCTGTGCATGCAAAGGCAAGCTGCATGTTGGAACCGACTGCTGCTAGGGTGGTGCTGACAGGAATAACAAACGGCAAGAAATTACATTCGCCCTTCCTCCTACTTGACAATCTCTCTGTACTGCTACCCATAGGTACTAAAAGGAAGCCAGTTATGAAAAATAAATGCAATTTGCAGATTATTTACAGATTCTGCTTTTTTTTTTAAAAAAAGGAGTAGATTTGATTCTGGTACATAACTAATACAATTTTATGGAGACTACAGTTATTATAGTAGCTTAGAGGTGGTGGTGCTGATGGGGAGGATAATGAATTCAGAACTAAACTAGTTCAATTTAAGGCATCTGTGGGAATGCTTTATGCAAACAGAACCCAAGTAATTGACTATCTATGTATGTCTGCAGCATAGGAGAAATATTATTTGAGACATAGGTTTCATTTATTCATCCTACCCTTGCTTCATTTATTCATTCAATATTCCACTGACATGTAGGTAATTAGTAATGTAAAACCATAGATTGGGTAATAACATCAGGGTAAATAAGAAATATCGAGAAATGAAGAGCTAAGGCTACAAATCCCAGGGTCTCCATGTACAAAAGGCAGTAAGAAATAAGTTAATTTAAGAGGGTCAGGACATTTACTACTTACGACATTCAGCCTTGGCTACTTAGCCTCTTTATACCTCAATTTATTTTTTTGGTAAATAAAGATAACAACATTTGCATCATCAGATTGTTATGAAGATGAAGAAAATCAATGGCAGGTGCTTAGCATAATGCCAAGTACACTGTGTCAGGTCAGTAGTAGTTTTTATTGTAGTTACAGGAATGACAAAATAAAAAGTGTCAGCAAAATGTTACTCCTACTATTGCTAAAGAGATAATTGGAAGTAAGACATATGAAGTTGTACACTTGAAACCAGTATAGTTTTGCAAATCAATGTCATCCCAACATATTTTAAAAAGAAATCAAAGGACAAAATGGAACCCGAAGCATGGATACCTAGAATAGACTAGCTGGTGACCAAGGGGAAAGTGGTGGGGGTAACTGGATGAAGCAAGGGGAAGGAATTAACTAAAAAACATATATGCATACGCCATGGACACAGACAATAGTTTGGTGATGGCCAAGGGCGGGAGACGTGGGGGTAGATAAAAGTGGCAAAGGGGGGGTGGGAGGGGAACACCTGTAATAATGTCAACATTAATTTTTTTTTCATAAAATAAGAGAATGTGAGTGTGAAATAAGCTATTTTCAATGCAACGAAGTATCTTCAAGTTAGGTAGGAACATTTATGAAGAAAAATGCATGTGGAAAAACACATAAGGTTATAATCATTATTGACACCTTAGCAAATGAAAAGTACCCAAGTTGGAAAAATAGAAGTTGGAAAATGCAAGGTGTGATTACTACGTTGACAGGTAGTTTCAGAATACTGGATCATAATTTAGATGTTTCACAATTCAGCCTTTTACACTCTATATGTTCACAAAAAGAATAGCTTGGTACATTTTCATAGGGAAATTGATCTTCTCTATTGCCTTACTGCCAGGATTGAGAGCTACAATTACATTACTCAGTATTGTGCCTTCAGGAACTTTTCTACAGAAATATGTATAAAAATAATCTAAAAAAATATTGCCATAATTCAGATGTCTTCCACATAAGAGAACTCTGAATGCTTTTATTTATTAGCTTGCTCACTTATGCAATACAGTTCATTTGGAAATGACTTTCAGATTTTCCCATATCAAACTCACCTAATATACACTTACTTTATTCCAGTTGTGTGGGAGTGTGCTACATTTGAACTGCTAGTATTCTTCAGCTAGCCTAGAAATGTATGAGAAATTTGGTGCATAGGAAAAATATAAAGTACAACTAATTTTACCCCTGATGATGGCATCATTACCCATAAAATATGAAAATTGGATCAAATTTAGAAATATGTGAGTAAAAATAACAACTTGGTCAATGTCACTATTTGCCTCAAAAAGAAATCCTATCTAATAATAGACAAAGATTCAAATTGACCATACCTTCTCCATGCCCACCATTGGCTAATCAGAGTGATATGCAAATCAACTGCCAACAAAGATGGCGGTTATTTTGCATATGTAGGCACAAAGTGGCTGAGCGAAGACTGAAGGTGGCTCCGGCCGGAGCAGCGAGGGCTTTGAAGTCAGCTCCGGCCAGAGCGGCACCGGTTTTCTTCCGGCACCTGGGACCCAGGCCTATGCATGAATCTTTCGTGCAACAGGCCTCTAGTATTTTATAAATACCTAAGGAAAAGAGTAAGGGATCAAAATGATGGTTATGGAATCCTCAAAAAAAAAAAAAGAAGAAATAATAAAACAACAACTAGTCAAAATGCAACTTCTTTTAAAATTTTTCTAGGGTGCGGTGGGGGTAGGCTTACTTATTTCACTTTTCCTGAGATCTCATAGTTGAAGAGATTCTTTTAAAATCTGGGGTTGTTCTGTCATAATTTAAAAATCTTAAAATTCATGTTATGCAGAGCCAAGAGGTAAGGTCAATTTACTTTCTACAGCAAGGGGTGAGTGGTTAACTTTGTTTTACTTCATTTAATGAATTATATATGCACATATTATGGCCAATATCAAGAACAAAATAATCAGTACTATTCCCTCTTTTTATTCTGACTTTATTCAGTATAAACAAAACTTTAATGTTATAATTTACTAGCAATTATAATATTTTCTTTTTTTAAAAAAACTATTATATATCTTCCTGAGTTATAGAAATTATCATAAATATCTACATTTTTCTTCAGCAATATTTATCTTTTATACCTATTATAATTTTATACATAGACTAAATAATATATAAATCAATAAATTAACTTTTTGAGAAAAGCCCATAATGAAAATGATGAATAATGTTAATTTTGGAATTGTATATATTATTTTTAACAATAGCCTGAAATATTAGCTTTTTTCCCCATTTATTAACTTTAGAAATCAAGCAGTATACTGTCAAGCAATTAATAAGGTCCAAATATACAGAATAAT
Organism: Myotis davidii; assembly: GCF_000327345.1. Lineage (NCBI taxonomy): Eukaryota > Metazoa > Chordata > Mammalia > Chiroptera > Vespertilionidae > Myotis > Myotis davidii. Next base: position 855,952 of record NW_006300375.1, read on the forward strand.
AAATTCATAGTAAATTGAATATCAATAGGATTATAGAAAACTATATTTTGAAATGATTTTCTCAAAGTTAATATGAAAATTGCATGAAATGTATGTTCTAGTTCCACAAATCTTTTTTTACAAACATTAATATCAACGTACTGTACTGTATCATTTTATTGCAATTAAGAATTAAATGCCTTGATTTTCACTGTATTTTCATAGATAAGGCAGCATTATAATATTTCATCAAGGCCAGCTCTGATGTCCTCTGAGAAAAGTCTATAAATGCAGGGGGAAAAAGTAAAATGATTACTCAAAATTGATATTGGAAGGTAAAAATGACATGTTGGCTCTGATTCAACTTGACTCACATGATGAGATTAAACAACACATTTGAAGGTATAAGTGAAACTTGGTGAAATTCTTATTACTAGAATGTCAACTTGATTGGTATAATCGTTATCTATGTATAAATAAAAGAGTTTCTGAGACTTACAGGGCTTGGCTTAGTGATCTAAGAATCCAAATTAGAATGCCTAGACTGCCTGGAGCCACAGGTTTAAATCCTGTCAACCAACCCCTTCCTCTTTCCGAAGCAGATAAAACAGGTTCCAAAAGTCAGCTGTTTGTGAGTGGTGGAGTGGAGGTCTCTCAATGACACCCATTCTTTCCGGACATTAAAGATTATTCTGTCTGTCCTATGCAATAGTTCAACTTTGTGTTTGCACAATTCCGGGACCCAGACCAAAGTCTCAGGTGGGCCAACAAACAGCAGATCCCAAGAGGGTATTTGAAATTTTCAGATATTTTTATTTATTTTATTGACACATATCCTTAATGGAATTAAGGAAAGTATAAATATCTTGGTACAAACTCCAGGAAAACTTTTTTTCAATATATATATTTTTATTGACTTCAGGTAGGAAGGGAGAGGGAGAGAGATAGGAACATCAATGATGATAGAGAATCATTGACCAACTGCCTCCTGCAGGCAGCTGGGCCAAGGAAGACCTTTGATAATTAGATATTTACAAACTATTTTGATCATTCAACTAAGAGTTAAAAAGAAAAATAAAGCATCCGAGTGGGAATCTTCCCTGAAACTTCTGGATCATATGGCAAATGGGATTCAAGGAAATGCAAAAGCAATGGTACTCAGGGGAGCTTCAATCACTCAGAGACACCTGTTAGGCAACTGATGCAACCAGGCACACCCACCTCATTAAAGGTGGTCCTCAGTTAGTCAGCTGACAACATAATGGTCCAGAAATCACCAGAATTTAACTGGTACACTGAAACATCCTTATTGACATTTTTTTTAAGACCTGAAGGTGAGAACATGAATATAACAAAACCTGTCTTTTCTCACAAGAAAAGCAAGAATACATGTACTATTAGAGTGAAATTGCACAGTGTTCATTTCAAGAAAGTAAAGGGTAGTGATTTGGGAACTTTCTTCAAAAAGTAATTTAGGTTTTGAGAATAATTAATAAAGAATAAAGAGAAAAATATCAATCAATGTATTTCTTACATAAGTTGATGAAAAGAAATGAAAAGTTGCTTGAAGAGTTCAACCAATAAAAATGGCAAAGTAGATAGATAATGATTTTTGGTCCAAAAATTATTAAATCTGATTCAAATTTCTTTGCATATTTTTTATTATTTACATTAGCCAAAATAAACAGCAATATTAAAAGTTCTTAAATAAAAGAAGTGTGAACTGAGTACCAGAGGATTTAGAAGTTTCTAGATTGTATTTCTAGGTACTGAGTTTACTGAAAGTATGAGAAGGGTAATAGGCCACATGGAACTGCTTTGAAATAACCAATTAAGCATCATTGCAAGAAATAAAATCCACTGAAAATAATACTTTTTTGGGGGGGGGGCCAATGTATCATATTTAATTCATAGTCATAAACAATAATTTCACAGCCTTAAACTAGGGTCACTATAGAGTTCTTTGGATAAGTAAGTACAGGTGCCTCCGGAAAGTAAAAATAATTAAATTAAATAAGTAAATAAACAAGGAGAAAAAGAAAGAAAGAAAGAAAGAAAGAAAGAAAGAAAGAAAGAAAGAAAGAAAGAAAGAAAGAAAGGAAGAAAGAAAGAATGTTTTTAAACTCCTCTCAGCTGTAGATTAAAACAGTACCCACAGAAACAGGAAAGGATATTTTTCAGAAGAATGTCTGCAAGGAAGAAGCAATGACATCTTTTCTTGAAACCTCATATACCCACCTAATACCAACATATTTTTGAAAGAACATATTTATTTAAAACATCAAGAATTGTTTGTGATAGACAATTATTTCTATATTCCTTAGAAAAAGGTTCAAAACACAAAGCCAGAGCAGCTGCTCTCTCTGCGTGTGGGAAAGTAGCCAGGAATTCAGGCTATAATTATATATAATGGACATCAATTTGCCTGTCGAGATTTATCAGTTTGCAATATCCCAGGAATTTGCAGGTGTTACAGTTTTGCCACATTCAGCCATTGAAAGTAGTAGCAACTGTCAGACTACTGACTTCTTAACACAGAAAACTTTAAATAGGCCCCTGAGACGTATCACTAAGTAGATGACTTGTGCTCACAGAAAGGCAGCCACTAGATCCCCAAGAAAATGAAGAACCTCACGGCAATTGCAACAGGAATGCTCAAAAGAATTCTAGTTTATGACAAAGACATTGAGAAGTCCTTTGTTCTATCCTTGCTACCTGAAAAAAAAAAAAATGGTTATGGAAGCTGTCTGGAATTTAGTTTTTTACAAGCATACTGCCTCCAGTAACTTTAAGAACCTCAAGGGTAAGGAGTAAGTTTTATGCTATGGAGACTATGTTAATGAACCAAAAATACATGGGTCTGATCCAGGGACAAACTACTTTAATTTGATATGTCTTAGAAATTTGGGAGTGTGTGGTAACTATCATTATGTATTTTTCAATTCTTTTTTAAAAATATATTTTTATTAATTTCAGAGAGGAAGGGAGAGGGAGGTATAGAAATATCAATGATAAGAATCTTTGATGGCTGCCTCCTGCATGCCCCCTACTGGGGATCGAGGTGGTAATCAAACCCTGAACTCATGAACCACACTGCCAGACTCATTTTTATTATGATTATTTATTATTATTGTTGTTTTTTAATCCTCACCCAAGGATATTTTCCCACTGATTTTTAGAAAGCGTGGAAGAGAGAGGGGAAGACAGAGAAAAATATTGATGAGAGAGAAACATATTGATTGGTTACCTTCTGCATGTGCCCTAACCAGGGCCCGGGCAGGAGAGGAGCCTGCATGGGAGGTACATGCCCTTGACCAGAATCAAACGCAGGACCCTTTGGTCCGCAGGCTGACGCTCTACACACTGAGCCAAACAGGCTAGGGCCTAGGCCCATTTTTAAATTCTTAATAACTCCTAGCACTCTATTTTCAATATAGAAGTTAATTTAAAAGTGTTATTGGATGATCAAATTAATTAAAGTAGTAATTAAGGCTATTATTTATTTAATAATAATTAATATATTAGTAATTAAAGTTTTCTTCTAGGTTCAGGACTATGTCCTATTTATACAATTAAAAGTTTTTCTGCAGCTCTAACTGGTTTGGCTCAGTGGATACAGCGTCGGCCTGTGGACTGAAGGGTCCCAGGTTTGATTCCGGTCAAGGGCAGGTATCTTGGTTGCGAGCACATCCCCAGTAGGGGGTATGCAGGAGGCAGCTGATCGATGTTTCTCTCTCATTGATGTTTCTGACTCCCTATCTCTCTCCCTTCCTCTCGGTAAAAAATCAATAAAAATATATTTTAAAAAAAGAAGGAAAAAAAGTTTTTCTGCATTACTGAATGTTAACTTAGTGGTTAGTAGCATACAATAATTTACTCAGCATTTTGTGCTACCCTATCAAAATGAATTAAACTAAAGAATTAAGCTATGAATCTCTTTTAAGTAAAGTTTCAATAGGTGCATAATCAAGTATAAAAATATTTAAATTTCCCAATCTCATAATAAAGAAAAATTTTTTGACATTCATTAAAACGATAAAACTTGCATATTACCCTATAAACATAGCCTGAATTAAAATCTATAATGTAGTTGAGCAAAAAGTGTCACGGAATTCCCAATTTCTGATAAAATGAACTTCACTATACTTATCTATTATCTAGTTGTGCAAAATTAGAAAAATAATAATTCATAGATTATTGATTCTACCCAAAGTTAAACATCATTTGCTTAACAGCTTAACTTCTATTTTTTACTAGAGGCCCAGTGCAAGAAATCTGTACACTTGGGGGAGGAGGGGCTGTCCATCAGCCCAGCCTGTGCCTTTTCACAATCCAGGAACCCTCGGGGGATGTCTGACCGACAGTAGTCAGACATCTTAACCCGATAGTCAGACATCATTAGTGCTGCCGTGGAGGCAGGAGAGGTTCCTGCCACCACCATTGTGCTCGTCAGCCGAGAGCCTGGCTTCTGGCTGAATGGCGCTCCCCCTGTGGGAGCACACTAACCACTAGCGGGCAGCTCCTGAGTTGAGCATCTGCCCTCTGGTGGTCAGTGCATGTCACAGCGACCAGTCATTCCACCATTCAGTCGATTTGCATATGGCCTGTGGGATTGGGCCAAAACCAGCTCTCTGACTCACCCCGAAGGGTTCCAGATTGCAAGAGGGCACAGACCAGGCCGAGGGATGCCACCAGTACATGCTTGGGTCCGCTGGAGGGATGCAGGAGGTTGGCCAGCCGGGGAGGGATTGCAGGAAGGCTCCAGGGCATGTCCAGCTCATCTCGCTCAGTCCCAATTGGCTGGACCCCAGCAGCAAGCTAACCTACCAGTCAGAGCATCTGTCCCCTGGTGGTCAGTGCATGTCATAGCAAGCAGTTGAGCAGCCTTAGCATATCATTAGCATATTCTGATTTGATTGGTTGAACGGCTGACTGGTTGACCGGACACTTAGCATATTAGGCTTTTATCATATAGCATTATTTCATTATTTAAATACAGAATGGCTTTGAAACTTTAATAGTTTGTTATGTCCCATAACATCTAAACAAGTAATTAATTGAGTCACTTCCATTAATTAGTCAGTTTCAGTAGTAAAAAATATTTGGGTTAATCAATTAACTAGTCAGTACAACTGGAACATTCCAAGAGCAGTACAATAACATTGTGTAAATTTCATTGCATTTATAAAGTCACCTAAATTATAAGTAAACGTTTTAGTGGGCTTTCACTCCAATAGTTCTTTTGACATGAGTAGAGTCCAGCTTCTGAGTTAGTTTGCATTAAATGAACAGTTTATTTTTAAAAGCATTTGTTCTACTGGCATAAACTTTGGAAACTCATGCCTATTAGATGCTAATATTCCATGTCTGAAAATAAAAGTAGCAGATTTAGAAAAAAGGTTGTTTAACCACCTGTATGCATGTATTTTATGGGGAGAAAAATAACTACTGTTTATGCCAGGGCTTAAGTTTTCATTGACTAGAGTTGGTAGTTTTTAATTGCCATCACTAACATCAATTTAATAAATAGATGCTTATTCAGTAAAACGATGAGGCAGTTTACCTTTTTCTTCTATAAGATAAACGTTATTATTTCAAGTTCATTTATAGAGATATAGAATTCAGAAAAATGTAACTTTTGTGTTTATAACTTAACAACTGTCTCCGGTTTTACATAACATTTACTTGTATGTTCTCTGAATCATTGTTATGATTTTTCTCCCCTTTGTGCTGGCCATGAAGCGATTATTTTTTGGTTTCAAATCCTGTGTTCTACGCTTTGCTCCGTGAGGCCTAGGCTGTGACTCTGAGAACCCTCTTTTTCTCTTTACCAGCTGGCTCTGTTAGGCTTTACTTACTAGAGGGTGATGGGGAGTCTGGAAGGAGAAGGGGCTCACTTTCTGTTGGTTTCCTGTGCCTACTGTCAGCATTGCTCCAGCAACAATTCTTTACCCTGGCAGTAGAAGCTGGTGTGCAACGTGTTCCACACACTCCTGGAACCAGCCTCATTCTGTCCCCTCAGAAATACCAGCAGCAATCGGCTGGCCCCCTCTCCTCAGAGATCTTAGTCTCAGATGTGGAGGGGCCCTCATCTAAGGTCCCAGCACCAGCTGAGCCCTGCCCTCTCCTAAGGGGCTGGATCCTCTCCCTGAAGGCAGGCTCTCTCCTTCAAGTTATAGACCGGGCCCCAATCTCAGCCTCTTCTCTTGGTCTCCCCAGCCCTACCAATGGAAACTGCTTCCTTCTGTTACTCCTCCTGTGATATCTCAATGTTCTCCATTTGCCTTTTCACGTCTCAGTACCTGCAGACCATTTCTTATATTAAATGTGTTCACTATTAAAATACCTGGTGTTTATTGTACTGTCCAGACCCCGAATGAAGCTTCACTAATTATGACCAACCATTTAGTTACCTTTCATAAGTATAAAGCATTGTAAAGAGTAAAATTCAAAGTAAACTCTACTTTAAACAGCTTTAAAATTCCATTGTTTAACTTAAAGTCTATATTCAGGTTTTATTTTATTTTGGCCACATTATATCCATTTTTGAATCAAGCAATTGTAGAAATGTAGGTTTTATGGATCAAACATTTTATGGATCATCTGGCCCAGTGCTAATACGGAAAAGCACTTGAAGACAGAGTGTTCTTTGGGGGATTTTTATACCCATAAAAACAACTATAAAATTATGACATATTTAATTGTCTCTTATGAGCAAAAGCATTTTTTTACCAGCAGAAATATGACTACATTATAACTGTTCAAAATAAGTTATACTCTAAGGTACAGAAAAGATGAGATGATAGGTACAGCATGATTCACCATTTCTAATTACTTCTATTAATATTACTTACACACTGATTTATATGTGATATGTTTTGCTGATGTTTATTAGATGGTAAGTTGTAGCAAAGGTCTAAAAACCACTATTGAGAAAAAAAAATCTTAAAGTTAAAAAGATTTATGCATTATTCAACTGTAGTGCTAGAATATTTCAATCCAGTTCCTGGAGTTGAACAGTGTTTCAGAGACTTCATTTAATACCCTCATTTTATAACTAACTTTTATTTTAAATAATGTATAATCACTGAAGTCAAAATCTTCTAGTGAAACAATGCTACTTTCTATCATGCTATAAATATTGTTAGGATGGAATGTAATTATATTATTTTTCTTCTGTTTTTAGATTATTTATAAAAGTTACTTAGGAATTTAGGACTAAGTCTGGGTAAAAATTGGGCAGTATGCACAAAATATAGCTCACAAATTACAAGTAATTTGAAAAAGAATAAATTGTGTCTGAATTTGAAAACAAAACAACAAGTTGGCTTACTTAAAGGATTCTTTTCTGAACAGTGTCAAAGCCCATAATAAGGCAATGAAAATTCTTTTATAACAATTCATAAAAATCTCAATAACAAAAGTGCCAATAAAATAAGTCTAATTTTCACAGATACATGTTGGAAAGCGTTTACCCTTGATAAGTAAACAAATTCAAATTTACAACTTTAATTTTAAAAGTGATAAATATAATTTCATGTGCCCTCTCTCATTTGTGTCATTGCCCCAGTCAGGGAGAACGGGCAGGCACCTTCTCTTCTCATTATGATGAGACCAGAGAGGCTCCCGTCCAGAGATTCAGACTCTGGTTCAGACTCAAATTAGCCTCACAATTCTCCCTTTTCTTTATCCTTGTGGCTTTCTGAAGGCACCTCTAACATACCACACATTTAAATCTTATAGACCTGGGGGTTCTCTAAGGTACCTTCATCTTAATATCTCTTTTTTCTAGAAAATGGGATTCATAAAAAAGAAAAACATTAACAATGTTACTATGATATATGAATCAAAATATGGTCTGGAAGCTACACTCCTTTAAAATAACTCTTCTCCATTAAAATCATATTCGTGAGTCACGACTAGTTGTTATCTGCATGTGTCATCATGACCAATATAGCTTTAAGCAAATTTTCTACTTTTTTTCCTTTTTTTTTTAATACAATAGAACTACTATTGAGCACAGGAAGAAAAGAAGAGGGGGGAAGAAGAGGAGGGCGAGGAGGAGGAAGAGGAGGAAGAAAAAATGGAGAAGGAAGAGAAGGATCTGGAGTTGAAGAGTGTTTCAGAGACTCAATTGTAAGGCTTCTATCTCTTCCTCAATTTTGACTCTAAGGCTTCATTCTCATTCTCCACAATCTGACATACAAGGTTGGTAATTACCTTCACTCTGCATGACTTTCAAAAGATTTACCCCAAAATGTTAGCTGTTTATTTTGACTATAACTATTGAATAAACATTTACTCAATTAAAAGGAATATCAGGCTTCAACTATCAGAAGAAGAAAAAAAAGAATCAATAAGGTTATCTGCTTACTAAACAAATACAACTAATCCCTAAATGTGACTGGCAGTCAGTGGCAGAAGGGGCTTTTCTCTCTCTCCTAAATTGCTGGCACTTGGATTCTTGCTTCTCTAAGAAAAAGGACCTGAGAGCTGATGAATAAGAAATCAAGTATCTGTCATGCCCAACCATGAGCTCCTTGGTGCACCCTCTCAATGAAGACTTCAGTCTCTTAAACCAACTTCTTTTTCTCTTCCTACACCAAGTGCATATCTTACATGTTGAATGCTAACACTATTTGTTAGTTAGAACATATTTTCAACAACTCTTTATTATCTAGTGTACCAAAGTATATTCCTATAAGGTCTATATATTTTTTTATTATTAAAAGATAGCATCTTCTCGAAAATATATAACGTATTATTAATATTAATAAGTTACTCTTATAAATGCCACTGACAGACTTATAACAGTATAAAAGAATACATTGCGTGATTAGGTAAAGTTGATACTCAATATGAGCTTGTTGTCTACATATTAGTAGAGCAAGCCAGTATGCTTAAAAGAGAGAAACCAGCCAGATTCATGAGTCTAAAATATTACCTAACCTTTACATTATGAATGGCCTCCAAAGAAATTTAAGCATCTAAAATTGTATGACTGTGAAGTAACTCCTATAAACAGAAATTATATCTTATTTTCAGATACATCCCACCATTTTCATCAACCCCAAGCATAATGATGTGTAAACAACAAATTCTCCACCATATAAATATATAGTTCAAATAGTAAATAAAAATGGCCCAGGCATATTGTCATATTCTGACTGAAGGAAATAACTAATCTTATCTAAAAGAAGGCAAAGAAGAGTGAATATTTCCAATTATTATGAGTGCTCTAAGGCATGAGAGAGAAAGACGATGAGAGAAAAAGGAAATTAACAATTTGACATGAAAAATAATACTTCAACAAAATTAAAAGCTTTGTGCCTGTCATGCAAGGTATAAGGTCCTTCCAAATAAGTTATGAAATTCCGAATTTTAAATTTGCTATTTTAGGCTTTAACAGGCAAAGTAATAGTGTGTAAGGGAAACTGGTTCATTCTCGTTCAGCCATTCTGTGATCAATTCCTGGACATCTTTGCTTTCCAACCCAAATGGAAATTCTGCTTCAGTGCTTGACAAGGCTTTTGTACATGTTTTCCACGTGGGATGATACCATATCACACACAGGTTGTGCATTTCAGTGATACACAGGCTAAATTAAATCAAGATGTTTGTTACCGGCAAGCGTAAGTGCCCCTTGACAGATCTCCAGATTCAGGTGCTTATAAAAACAAATCTAAGAAGCAACATTAATTTTAAATCCTCTGAGCTGCATACGGCCATTGCAAGTTTTGGAAATACTTCAAACTTCACAGGCTTACAAAATGGAAAGTGATCAAGGTTGTGGGTGTGGGTCCTTTAGAAATATTTTCCAAATAGTTCTGCATTGGAAAATAGAATCCATGTGCTCCTACACACCTGAAAATGTTCCAAACAAAATCTAAATGTTTATACAAGAAATTTCAAAACACAGTGATTTAATGGCTAGCCAACACAAAGAACATCTGTAGCATGACTGTCCTACGACACTCAATGTACACATAATCATTAAAAATAAAATAGCGAAGTGAATTATTTTCACCTCTATATAATGTACCAATATGTGCAAAAAACCATGATGTTATTAAAAGATCTAGGACACGTCACTGTTCAGCATCAAAAGTTTAATTTCAAAAATAGAAAGAAAAAGGCAAATGTGTTTGTTTTATTTATTTAATTGAAAAGGGATGGGGATACAAGGAAACCTGTAAATTCAAATGTAAAAGAAAACCTATCTCCTAAAACTTGGCCCTGCACTAAATCAATTTAGCTCTGGTCCAAAAATGTCAATAAGGCAAAACCCCTTTCTTTATAGAATATTTACATTATAGTGGAAAGGAAGAAAACATAATACACACACACTAAATAAGTAAGTAAATGCAAGACAAGAGAAAAAGCAGTTGATTAAGACAGAGCTCAGTGAGGTGATAGGGCTGGGAACTATGTTTACAAAGACAATTCGGGAAAAGCCCCTTTGAATGTACATTTCTGCTGCGATGTCTCAGATGAGAAGCCACCAGACCTGAACTTGAGGAACCTGAGGAATCTGCCCACAGCTACAAATGAAGGTAAATTTTTCAAATAACTATTTCACTACTAAGTTAACTCAGTCAGGAGTCACCCGTTGCTGTGAAAATGTTATTGGCATGCTGTGGAAGTTCCTTATTCTTAGGAGGGACAATGTGAAGTGTTTATATGTGAAATGTTAGAAAGTTTGCAATTCATTTTCAAGTGGTTCAGCTAAATGAAGTAAACATGTAAATAGTCAATGAGAAAATGGGAGAAAAAGTAGCCTTACAAAATATTGACAATTGCTTATTTCAGGTGAAGCGTACATGAGTGTTTATACTTTATTATTTAAGAAAATGAAATAAATCTCACCACATGCTGCCAATGATTACATGGACTTTGGGGGGGTAGATTTTATTTTATGAAATTCTCCATGACAAACTTTCATTTTCAAACAAAAATAATACAAACAGTCCCATGTCCAGCAACATAACACATCTCACCATGTCCAGATAATAGCACAGCCAATGCTTAAAATAGAGAAGATAGCCAGAACCATGAGTCTGCATACTATCTGAGATTGGCTTCATTGTGACCCTATTCTTCAATTCTTCCTTGGCTACTTTGTCTCTGAGTCTGGCATACCCCACAGTTCCACCCCCATGTCTCCTCTTCTGGCCAACCATTAGGTGCAGTTCTGGTGTCTACATGGCCTTACTTACTTCTCCGTCCTGTTTCTTACATTTCCTGGCTTGCTTTCTTTTCTTCAACTTTGACCTTTTTGTCTCCCTTGATTCTTTTTATCATCGCATACATGACTCTGCAAAGTCAGGTTTTCCTTTGCCAAACTCATTTCTTTCAGACACGTTCATTTTATTCTCTTCTCTAGTTATCCTGGAGTTCTAGAAAGTTTCTCTAAATTTCGAGATGTTTCAAACTTGCAAGACTTTGCTAAAACTTCTACTTTCACTCTACAGATGTGTACACTGTCTACTTATTACTCACAATTGTTTTTCGAAGGGGAGAAATTTTTCAATCACCTCATCCCACTCCAGAACAAAGTGCCGATATCAGAGTTCCAAAAATATTCAATAACCCTTTGTCCGTTACACGTGTATCTCTCTTTTGGAATGAGACTTTGAAAAAGTAGGGATCTTGATAATTCATTACAAATGCACAGCACCAAGCACCCTGTTTGTCATTGAATAAATGTTTGTTGCAATAACGAATGGATTAAATCAGCAGGACTAAAATTATCTTGTCATCTTCAATAGTATGGTGTTAAAATAGATTTATGATTACTCTGAGAAATGCTTAAAATGTATGACGTTTATTTAAAAATATTTCCTTATTAACTAATGTGTTAGTTGCTAAGGATAAAGAAATGGGGGAAAATCCCTGTCTATCAGAAAGGTCAAAGTCAAGAAGAAAAGACAGATGAATAAAAAATTATTTGGAGTGATCAGTGCTTTGATAAGATATGTAAAGGATGCTACAGGATCAAAGAGGAAGGTACCTACTTAGGCTAGAGCTCAGAGAGAAATAGGAATAACCATTCCCTTCAGAAGGTGATGCATTCTCTAGCACAAAATGCATAGGAATTACCTAAATGAA
>NW_006300375.1:868123-870663 GCF_000327345.1 Myotis davidii
AATTAAGATTTCCATCACAGGAAGATCTCCCTGAAGAACAGTAAGAAGATGGATAAACAAAAAAGAAATTTTGAGGATTGAAATGAACACAGTAGTAGTAGTGAAGGAGGATAATAATTGGTTTATGAGAAATTTATAAAAGTTATTGGGATTAATGTGGTGTGTAGTTGTGCGAAAGGAAATTTGAAAAGAGTCTTTAGTTTCTGTCATGTACAGTAAAGTATCTTTTTATTCTATTCAACGGGAAAAGGTGGGTTAGCTAGCAGGTGTGGGAAGAGAGACACTTGGTTTAATTTTGAACATGTTGAATCCCTAGTGCCTGTGGACACTAAAGAGCTATCTCCAAAATTCAGGAAATGATTTACATTTGAAACACATATTTATGGACTCTTGGTGTATGAATGATTGCTAACTTTGTGATTGCGGATGACTTCACCGCAGGAGAGTACTAAATGCTCAAAGAAAGGCCCCTGGGAAACTTCAACAGATAAGGAGTAAATGCAGGAAAATGATACTAAGACAGAGTGCCCATAGAGATAGAAGTAATACATTCACGGAGTCAGCTAATCTCTAATTCAAGAGAAAAAGAGATTTAAAGGGGTTATAGACCACACTCTCAAATGTCCCAGTGGAATCATTAACCATAAAGCAAGTTTGCCAAAATACTACTTAGATAATACCTTTATTCATTTTCAGTTACCTTCAAGTATATATTCTCATTTCTACAATTGGTTAAGTCAAATCATTTTATTCTTGGTGTTACTGTTAATGAAGCAATATATTTTTATCTGAATTTAATCATTAAATGACTTAATATTTAGAATGATACCTGGAAAGGTATTCATCAAATGGTTAACGGAAAGTGTGTGTGTGTTGTTGTTGTTGTTGTTGTTTTGGTTGTTTGCCCTTGTTATTCTGACCTGTAGCATTGATTTTTAACATGTATGTGTTCCTCAAAGTACCTCTCATATATATGTATGTATATGTATATATATATATATATATAATTTCAAAGAAGAAAATTGAGAAAGTGTTTTATAAAAATAGGAAATATAGCTTTTAAGATGTTCTTTTATAATATAAACACAAATTCAATATAAAAATAATGTTTTGTGGCTGTCTTTATTATAGGAAGTGTTGAGTAGCTTAGTTTTCAACACCAGATCTTATGTATTCTAGATGCTATGCAATTATTTAAAATCCTATATAATAAAAGGTTAATATGCCAAAAGACTGAACAGTGGAATGACCGGTTGCTATGACATGCACTGACCACCAGGGGGCAGATACTCAAAACAGGAGCTGCCCCCTGGTGGTCAGTGTGCTCCCACAGGGGGCGTGCCACTCAATAAGAAGCCAGGCTCACGGCTGGCAAGCACAGTGGCGGTGGCAGGAGCCTCTCCCGCCTCCATAGCAGCACTAAGGATATCTGACTGACCTTAGGACTGCTCCTCTGAGGGCTCCTGGACTGAAAGAGGATGCAGCCAGGGCTGAGGGATCCTCGCACACACCCCCAACCCCTGCCCAGCAAAGTGCACAGATTTTGTGCACTGAGCCTTTAGTTGAAATATAATTAACTTGCAATGATATGCACATATGTTAATTGTTTAATTGAATAACTTTCAATAAATCCATGAATCTATTAAATCAACACCTAACTATTGAACATTATCAAGTCCCTAGAAAGTCCTCTTAAGTCATTATCACAATCACTATGATTATAAATTAATTTTTTTTCTGTACCTGGATTTAGATAATTGAAAGTACTCTGTACTCTTTTGTGTCTGGCTTCATTTGTTTATATAATATTTTCAGAACCTCCCCTGTTTTTGAGTGTTCAGCAGTTTATTTTTTAAACTTTAGAGTATATGGTATGGCTATCTTTTCTTTTGTTGATGCATATTTTGAGTTGTTTCTAAATTTTGGCTACTATCTATAAAGCTACTATAAGCTTTCTTGTATAATAATTTGTGTGGATATGTTTTCATCTATTTTGAGTAAATAGTATAAGTTGAATTGTTGGATTATATGGTAGCTATTTATTCAATTTTATAAAAAAAAAAAAAACAAAAAAAAAAACACCTGCAGTCAATTCTCCAAGCACTTGACAAGTTTACATTCCTAAAAGCAATATTTGAGTTACCTGAGTTCCTACTAGCATTGGTGTTGTCAGTTATTTTTGTTTGTCATTCTACTGGTTTTAAAGTGGTATTATATTGTGATTTAAATATACACACACACACACTGAGTGGCCAGATTACTATGACCACCTGATGTTTGTAGGCAAAGTAGCCGTACACTGCATCGTGTGGGATATGGAAGCCGAAGGCCTGTTCGAACACCTTTGCTGTCTGCAGTTACCAAGATACAACGTCTCCAATTCGCACAGGAACACAAGGATTGGACAGTCAAGCATTTGATAAAAGTCATGTGGTCTGATGAATCATGTTTCCAGTTGCATCATGCAGATGGCAGAGTGAGAATTTGGCGGAAACGACATGAAAGCATGCACCCCACATGCAAGAGTACAACCCTTCAAG
>NW_006300375.1:871130-878097 GCF_000327345.1 Myotis davidii
GGGAGAGGAAGGGAGAAAGATAGAAACATCAGTGATGAAAGAGAATCATTGATCGGCTGCCTCGAACTGGGGATCGAGACTGCAACCCAGGCCTGTGCCCTAGACCAGAATCGAACCAGGGACACTTCAGTGCACAGGCTAATGCTATATCCAGTGAGCCAAACTGGCTAAGGCTATATTGTGATTTTATTATTTATTTTCCTGATGATTAATAATGCTGAACATCTTCTTGCGTGCTACTGACCATTTATAACTTTTGTTGGTAAAGTATCTAATCAAATCTTTTGACCATTTGGAGATTGTTCAACTCTTCATTATTAATTTGTAGGAGTTCTTCATGTATCATGGATACAAGTCCTTTGTCTGATATATTTGACTATTTTTCCCCAGGCTGTCCCCTGATTACTTATTTTCTTAATGGCATCCTTTGATAATTGTAAAGAATTTTAATTTTAATAAATTCCACCGTATCACATTTTCTTTAATAGTGTGTGCTTTTTTGTCCTTAATCTAAACCTTAACTTAAAGTTATGAAGATATTCTCATGCCTTTGAGTTTTATGGTTCTGATTTTTATGTTTAGAATACTAATCCACCATAAATTAATTTGAGGAGAGCCTGCAATAGTTACTTTTCTCTACATGAATATTGGGTTGTCCCATAATTATTTGCCAAAAACACTGTCCTTTTTCTATTGAATTTTCTCAACATTGTTTATGAACATAGTTATATATATATAGACAGCACTGAGGTATTTGCTTACCAATATACCAATATCAATACTCTCTTGATTATTGTAGCTTTATAGCAAGCCTTAGATACAGGTAATATAATTTATAATTATTCTTTGTATAAAATTCATATAAAAGGAATTCATGCTTTTTTTTTCATGATCATGGCTATTCTAGAAGGCTATGTCTTCTAGAATAGAAGACATAGAAGACATAGAATAGAAGACATAGAATCATGGCTATGTCTTAAATTTAGAAGTCTTACTTATCTTTCAATATGGTCCATTTTTCCTCATCATATATTTCTTTGTACTACTATTAAAGCATATTTAAAAATTATTCTAATTGTTTAATGTTGAAATATATGCATTTACCTCGTACCCTGTGAACTTCCTAAATTCATGTATTACTTATAATAATTTGTAAATTACTTTAGATTTTCTATGTATAAATCATTATATCTGTGATAAATGAGAATTTGTCTTTTTTAATATTTTATTTCTAATTCTTTTCAAATTCTAAGTAGAAAAAAATAACCTTCCATTGTATAGCCTGTGGGAAGATTATTTAATATTTCACAATTAAGATATTACTTAACTATTTTCACATATGTCTTTCATCAGAATGAAAAAGTTTCTATTTTAAATTTGCTGAAGTAAATTACATATTATAGAAATGCTGATTCTTTAAGTATTGAGTTATAAATGGTCTTTTTCTTTAACATTTTAATTGGGGTTATTATATTGATTTTTGTTGAATTTGGGTGATAAACCCACTGAGTTATGATCTTATTGAATTTATATATCACTTGATCCAATTTATAATATTTTGTTAAATATTTTATGCTTATATATATGAGACATATTAGCTTATTATTTTCTTTTCTTGTAATATCTTTGGCAAATTCTAGTGTCAGGGTTACCTTAGCCTCATAACGTAAGTTGGGAAGCACAGTTATTTTTGAAGTTAATAACCAAAGTAATGATGGTTAATTAAATAAATCCTTTGTGAAAAGTCCCTTTGTGAAAACTTTTATAATTTTAATTCACAACATTCCAGAACTACTCCAGTGAACTAGTAAACTTTTTTCCCCCCAAAATTCAAGGTTGATATTAAGTGATTCCACATTAACAAGCTGCAATTACAAAGGGTGCATCTTCACATTACCCTCCGAATATGTGGGTGGTCGGCTGCCTTCACAGTGAAAATCTTATTAGGCAAAATGGAATATTCTGATCTTTAAAACTCACTTAGAATTGCAGATTTGTCAGTGCTTAAGGGATTCGGATACTTGTGGCAAGCAGGCTCCAAAGTCGGTAAACGTAGACCATAGGAACAACAAATGTGGCCCTCTAGAGTTAATTTGTAAGGAGACCTCCCAAATCTCGCTATCCAAGAGATGAGAGGGAAATGACAGCTCTCTTCAACAGGAGAAAGTTCACTTTAAGGAGTTGTTCAAAGGCTTATCTAGAATGTGGACTGTTTTTATCATCTACATACCAGAGATACTATAACATTAGAGAAAACATTAAAACTGCTCTTTGAGCCAGAAACTGCCCAATACTGTGAGTTAATTACTTAAAATAATAATGGGAGCACATTTGAGGCCTTCAAACAGAAAAATGCATTCAGGAGCATGGTCTGCTCTGTTTTATTTCTTTTAAAAATGAAATGTATTAGCAATGACAGATGAAACAGGGCCTGCAGGAGATGTGCCAGAGGTGTGGTGACAGCATGGTATTCACAATGGATGTACTGGTGTACCTCAGGCATCTGTTCTTTATACTCCGCATTTTAAAAGCTAGTAATACAGCATCATTCTTTACATTTTCCTAGATCTTATAAGGTGAATGTATTCCTCCAAAACTTTGAGGTGAAACAGCCGTTTATATAGATGGAATGCCCAAATTCTAAGTAAGGGGCATTTTCAGCAAGGACTGAATCATTTCTATTAGCGGGAACAAATGTATTGCGGTTCTTCCCGCCCCTCCCCATTTCTTTAATACCATATACATTGACTGGTTTACTAAGAAACATACATATTGAATTATACTCCTGCTTATAACATTCTGTTGCTTCTCACACAGTAGGCCTTTCAGACTTAACCCAGATTAGCTATATTTTGTGTAGGGCACAAAAGCTACAAATAAGAATTAAGAGTTCAGCATCACATAATTAGGATGATGGGATGAGACAATTCCTAACTAATAATCTGCATTAACTCATAATGTTAGGTAACATCGCTGCTACCCAGAATTACAGCATGGGAAGAAGAAAAGAGATTTACTTAAGAAATAACTAAAAATCAGGGAGACCTCAGAAAAGAACAAATGTGACTGACCAGCAGAGAAAATGACTTGGAGATAAAAGGGAAAAGATGAGGAATGTCTATAGGGATGTAACACAGAGAAAAATAATATTATATTAGAGACAAACTGAGGTCTTGGAGGAATTGGATCTGAAGATTCCAAAGTAGAGACTTGGAAATGTATAACAAGAAGCTCCCAGGTCCCAAGAGCCAAGTGAGCAAACAACGTACATGCACAGATTAAAATCAAGGGAGCCAAAGACATGTTAATCTCTAGGTGAACATATCGACTTGATAGTCATTATTTAGTGTGTCCACATAATAATTAAATATTGGTATGCATGAACACAGTATCTAAGTATGTCTTTAACATTTCAAATATTCTTAAAATTTCCAATATGGTATAAAATGTAAATGTAGGCTACTTATGGTAAAACAACTAGCATAAGAGCACATTTCCCCAAAAAGTTTTATTGTGGGCTCTAAAAATACCTAGAAGTTCTTCAAGTATGCAAATCCACAATAAAACTCAACCAGTATTTTTTGAAAAAAATATGAAGATTTTTAAAGCATTTGAAATAGTCTTTAATTGCATTATAATTATTTTGCTTAAAGTACTGCAATATAGAAGGACTATAATATAAAGGCACTATATTCTTATTTAAGATCAGGTTGAGTGATTTATTTTCTTTTTATCAACCATGTATCTAATAATCAGAGCAGGGGCATTATATATTTCAGGTGAGATTATTGGGAAATATTGTCTAAGTTTAATGAATTTGAAAAATAAGTAAAAGTTATATTTCATATATATAGCTCTATAGAGATATATCATAATTTTACAAATTTCAACTTTAATAATATATATATATATACACACACACATTATATATATATAATCTATTTCCCAGAGAGGAAAGGAGAGGGATAGAGAGTTAGAAACATTGATGAGAGAGAAACATCAATAAGCTGCCTCCTGCATGTCCCCTACTGGGCATCAAGCCCGCAACCCAGGTACATGCCCTTGACCTGAATGGAACCTGGGGCTCTTTAGTGCTCAGGCCAAAGCTTCATCCACTGAGCCAAACCAGTTAGGGCTAAAGTTGTAACTTCTATTTTCCAATCTGAATATAAACCAGTGAGTTTTTTGGCACTACACCAATCTTCATTTAAGAAGGAAAATCAATGTTTTACCCTCTAAATTTCAAAGTAAACTATCTCTTTGTTTGGCTATGGGTGGAACATACTCTGTAATAACTTTATCCTAGTTCATCCAAAACCAGGCAAAAGCCTAAAGAAAAATTACTTGAAGGGAAGAATTTGAGATTTAAAAACAAATTCTCTAATTTAAAAATAAATATCAAACAATTTCCATTTTCAACAACCAATTCATTAAGGTTATGAAGGTGAATGCCATGAAGCAAAATCACTCATAAATATTATCTGCTAAAAACGTGTGAAGAAAATAATTTAATAAAATTTAGGAACTTCAGGCACTTATGGCCAATCTCCATCTCACTGTGAATTTGAGATATTTCAGTAACACATCTATAACATAGTTACTTCTATAAAATCTTTATAATTTTATTTGTTGGCAAACTACATCCATGTTAGAATTTTAAAAATATTTGTGAGGTTCCCTATCATCCCTAATTATTTTCTTCAAAACTGACATTTATTAGTTCAAACTTATGAGACCAAATTTTGCCCCAAAGTCATTACCTAAAGGCCCATATGTAAAAAATACCAAAATCTCTTTTTCAGGTATTCAATTGAATAAAATTTATAAAGAGAGAGAGAGGTTATCATTCATTGAATTTCTAGTATGTATCCATTGCTATCCTTAGTACCACCATCTTTTTCATATATTGTTTTGAGACAGGTATTGTTAGCCCTACTTTTCAATTCTCAGAGATTAAATAATTTGCAAAAGATCAAATATCAATAGATTCTGTGAACTCAACTTATCTCACTTTTTTTAAACTCTGAATTTTATTGTCTTCCAATTGGAATAATGACTTCTAATTTAACCACTTAAAATATGAAAAGCATTGGGTCTATCATTTTCACTATATGTATTTATTAATAATAATGACTATAATAACAAAAAGCTACTATGCATTGAGTATGTGTTATATCCTAGGAACCATAGTAAGTATATTTTATGAATTATGCATTTAATCATTACACAAAATTCATGACATATTTTATATATGAGAAACTGAGACCTTAGATATAACAGCCAAAAGACACAGTTCATAAATGATAGAGCACGAATTTGAGCACAGCTTATTCTGTTTCAAGAGTCTGCATGAGAGCCCCACTGCTAATTAACAATGTCTGTGCTTTGACTTTTCCTTTTACATGTCTAAGACATCTTTCTGAGCCAGACATTCAAGCATGTCTATTCATGACAATGAAAATAAAATCAAGTAATTTTGTACTAATTACTGATGAATGGAAAAGGAAAAATAAGATAGCATGTTTTTTAGTTGAGAAACTTTAAACTTTTAGATGAATTACAACAGAGACAATCAATGTCGCCTTTGAAAAAACAATCAGATCAGTCATGTATGAACTTGTACAGTTTTATCACTTTTATATATCTAGATAATCAAATAAAGGAATGATTGGGTTTGGGGGAATTCCTTTAAACTACCTGCCATTTTTCAATTTGATCCCTCTCAATCTGAGTCAGAGAGAGAGAGAAAGAGAGAAGGAAAAGTGAGAAAGCCAAAGTTAAGATTGAAGAAAAAGTACCCCGGCCTGTAGCCCATGCTAATGGTAGATGTAGCTCAGGAAAATTATTTCTTAGCTGTCAGTGACCATGGTGAAAATTTACAAGAATGTAAATTGAGATTCTTAGTTTCTCTCATAAACTGTATATAAAGATAGAGTTGATTTTTGGTCACATTGAACATTGTTTAATTTTCTTTTAAAAATAGTAATGTATTTTTAGAATAATGGCAGTTTATTTCATAGATATTTATAAATCTTTATAAGCACCACTAATTTAAGCTATGTTTTTAGCTTTATTATGTCCATATGGATGTAAATATATTCGTATGTAAAAAAATATCAGAACTTGATTTTTAAGTATCAACTGATAATTTATGCAAAGTACTTTGAATGTACACTTTTTAATGTCATAATTACTATGAGTGTATATTGTTCATAAAAATATATATGATGGCTTATATTTATTGAGTCTTCACTGTGTTAACTCTTTGTTACCAACTTAACAAACTTTTTCTTAATTAATTTTCACCATAATTCTGATATATAAACTGTTTCAAGGTAATGCAGGTAATATTAATGCTAATTATAGTTTTTTTTATTTCATCCAATGTATCTATCTGAAATATTATCAATTCAACATATATTAAATATTTAATATTAATGGCATTTTATATTCTTTTTTATACTAAATATCCTCAAAGTGTTTATTTCACACTTACAGCATATTTCAGTTTGGACTACCCACATTTCAACCACATGTGCCTACTTTGGACAATGCAGACTATGGAGGTGAGAAAACCAAGGCTGAAAACACTTGAGAAATTTATCCAAGATCACACACTAAGAAACAGAGGTTGACCTTAGGTGTTTCTAAAGCCCATGGGGATTAACCACTAAGTATAACATATTACCTCCTCCTCAAGATGATGAAATCCTTACATTGTAATGATCTGGCTTAAAGTAAGTGGCTTTGTTTTAGTCATATCAGCATGTATCAGATTAACTGGTAGCATCAGAATACTGTTTGCACAATTGACTGAAGACCGTTTTTCAAAATAATTCAGCCAAAGGGAAGAGAGTTAATTATGGCAAGATCCAATGAATACCAAAACCCTAAAACTTGGAGAAAGGATTTTGTATGCAACTTAATGCCTGGTTATGTATTTTTCTATGGACACAAAACCCATAGA
>NW_006300375.1:878205-887317 GCF_000327345.1 Myotis davidii
TTTTCAGCAGAAATTAGTCTTTCCTGTTCTCTAACTTCATGAAAAGGGAATCACATATTATGTGTTCTTTTGTGAAAGACTGTTCATTCAGCTGAATGCTGTATGTATCAGTAGCTTTGTTACCTTTTTATTGCAGAGTTCTGCTGGTTCTGTTTGATTTTGGTCACTTGTATCTTCAACTAGTTTTTTAAAAATATTTTGTCCACATTTTATGATTATTATCTGTTGGAAAGTTTGTCTGATAAGAATGTACATTTCTATTTCTATGTATCATTGCATTTATGTACCATTTTACATATAATCACTACTTCATGCTATACAGTATATGATGATTTTTTGTCTGTTTCCCTAATAGGTGTGCTGAGTTTAACTGAGTACAGTTCAAAGATTTGGCTGATTTCATTCTCTTATCTGGTCATCTATGCCTTTAAAACCATGCTATATATTCTATGAAAAACTCCGTGGTCCATAAACTTAGTAAGCTTCTGACTTTATACTTCTTTAAGAAAATGCTCCAACTAGTTGCTTTGTATGAGGCTATTCTGATGTATATACATAGATAATCTCTTATCTTAGTTTTAATTTCCATTATAATAATTAATCTTTATATATTTATGACCTATTTCCCAATATATGACTGATTAATGGCTCCATTTCTTCGTGCCTTTCTATAACTACATCCTCCTACACTTACTCTGGGCCTGGGCACATGACTTTCTTGAGGTGATGGGACTGAAGTTAATGTAATGCAATCAGCGTCTCAAAAAACATTTGTGCATTTTTTCTTCTCTGTTGAACAATTTGACTTGCTTGTTCTTATGCCTGTGTCACATCATGAGACCATGCTCAGGTTAATCTGCTTAAGATGTGAGAGTCTCACGGAGCAGAAGCAAACCATGTGTATTGTACCCGTCATTCCAACAGTTCATCCTATACGAATCAATAGACAATCCAATCCCAGACATATAAAGCAATCCAATTGTGACCAAAAGAATCCCAAGCTGAGCTCATATATATTGCCTTCATTTGATGAGCTAAATAAATGTTTTATTGCTTTGAGCCACTGAGTTTTAGGATTTTTTGTTGCACAGTTTTATTATGGCAATAAATAACTGATACACCATGAAAGAAAAGTGAGTTATCTGGTTTGTGATGACTGCCATTAGTCATGTTTGTATATTAAGGAAGGTAATGAATAGAACAGCTTATCTTCAAATATGTGATTGGTTTCTTATTTGTTTATTTGTTTTGCTTTTTGCTTATTTAATTAGAGTGGTAGGAAGCTGTACGTTGGGATTATTCCAAGGCTTAGGAGGTTTATATTCACAGCCACACTAAGCTACATGTTTCAATTTGGCCTTTTTCAATAATATTGTTTCCTTTCTCCACCTGATAACTCTTGCCTTCTATTTCATTTGGTCCAAACCCAAGAAAAGCAAGAGTAGAGCCACAGAGATGACTCTCAATATCCCAACAAATGAACCAATTAAATCTGAGCAAAAATTTAAGTCCAGTTGCTAATATTATGGAAAAGAATAAGTAGCAGTGTAAAGGAAGAGTACCATAGTGCTGTATACAAACTCACTGCTTACTTTGGCTCCAGAAGACCAGAAACCAAAGGGCAGGACTCTAGAGTCCGGTTCAGTGCTCACGTTTTACAAAAAGGAAACGGAAACCAGATGTGCTTCTGTGACCTGTCTAACGTAACAGCGAGTTCAGTGCAAAAGCTGAGAACAGAACTGTAATTAGATGGCATCCATGTTCTAGAAAACCAGTGGAGTATTATGGAAAGAGAATCAAATCTGATGGCAGGAGACCTGGATTTTAGTCCCAGCATCACCTTTTACTCCACAGGTGGTTGGGAGTTAGTCACTGGAACTCTTTTTGCCTCAGCTTTCTCATAGGTAAAATGTGAATAATAATATCAGTCATGACTATCTTAAATATTTGCATGAGAATTACTTAAATAATAATGCATCATGCTCTGTGAATTTAATTCATCTTAACAAATATTTATAATGAGTCATTTATATGTTAGGCATTATGCTACTTGTTGAGAATACAAAAATGGTCTCAGGGAATTTAGAGTCCAAAGAGAGAGAAAGACAATACATAATGTCGAATAATGCAAAGACAGAGATATAAAAGGGAGCAGGGTACTGAGGAAGCATGAAAGGATTTAGCTCAAGCAGAATAATAAATGTAACTTGGTTCCAGTTAATTTATCATAAACGATGAAGTTGGTCAGGTGAAAATTACACAGGCAGGTCATTCATGCCAAGGTAACGAATAAGGTGATGAAGCATATCAGAATGTAAGTGTGAAACTCTACTGAATAAAATGTGTTTTACCTCATTGTAAGAGAAGGGGTGGTCAGAGGTGAAACTATCAGTAAATAAGGGTCAAGTAATGGATTTGGACATTAGAGATCCATTAATAATTTTTTAGCAAAAAAACCCGTGGTTTGATTTATGTTTCAATTAGGATATTTCAGCTGCATTAGGAGGGACACCAACAATCTAGGAAAGAAAAGATAAAAATTTAAATGAAGGCGATATAGTAAGAATGAAAAGAAAGTGACAGATGAGAGAACTTGTATATTCAGAAAGTATTTATTATTTTTATTACAGTAAATTGTTGCCTTGATTTTTTTCTCTTATAAAACTGTAGTGAGTACTGATGGCTCTAAGAACATGTTTTTCCTTGCATATTTATTACTCATCAGTCCTACTCATGTGATCTGTTTATCTTACTGGAATACCCCCGTACACTTTTTTTTGGAGGGCCGGGGGGAGGTTGACTAGAGCCAAACATAATTGTTTCACTAATCTTTATACTGAAAGGAATGCTGAAACCAGTGAACATTCATATTTATTTCTAAATAGTAAGCCAGAAATGCAATATGTCAATATATCCTGGGCAACACAATAATACCAGAATTATTTCTAAAAAGAAAATTGATTTATCATATTTTTAAGATTTATTCCAGCAATAAAATAGTATTTCTCTACTGATGACGGCTTTTATACTTAAATTCTGTTTTAAGTGCCTAGAGCAGCAAATGTCCACAACCATATAACACTGATATTTATATGACATCTGCGGGAACACAGACATGATTGTTCCCACACATACAAAAAATCATCCTCTGTGCAGACAGCCAAGTAAGATTTCTCTTATGTGTGCAGACAACCCTAT
Organism: Myotis davidii; assembly: GCF_000327345.1. NCBI lineage: Eukaryota > Metazoa > Chordata > Mammalia > Chiroptera > Vespertilionidae > Myotis > Myotis davidii. Next base: position 881,404 of record NW_006300375.1, read on the forward strand.
GAAGATTTCTCCTGCCCAAATATATATATATCCCCGAAGCATCTGTAACGAAGCAAAGATTTAATAATGAATAATTAGTTTATTTAAGAAAGCCACTCAGGTTTTTAATTAATAGAGAATAATCTCAGAAGGTATGACCATAATAACATCTTACAAATGTTTTCAAAATGCTATGCTGGAAGCCTAATTATTCCATAACATTAAGTGAGGTTAATTATCTCTTTGGAATGGAAAAAGAATATTTAAGTGAAGAAAGTACTTATTCATTCAAGTATTTGTCTTAATAAAGGACTGAAGTAGTTGGCCTAGAATTGGAAACCAAGTTCTTCTTAATATAGTTCTGCTTTTAATGATATTGACTTGTCAACTCTCAATACTTTAATAAGAATTGTTACATACAGTTCCAGAGAATAAGTGGATGTATTTATGGATCTACTCAAGAACTGGAGTGCTGTCTGGACAAGTTTTTCTATGGCTTCTTTGCAACCATTAGCAATAGGTCAAAATGAAGCCAAACAGGCTTTTTGAAATAACTATTTTCTCATCACTTTTCTGCATTCCTCATAGACTAGGAGCCTTCAAGACAGTCACATAATTTCTTGGTGGTCTTTGTTAGAACTACAGAGTGTACTTGGATTTGTCCAATCTGGCTCTGAGCCTGGTTTCCTGTTCACTACAATTTTTTTTCACATAATGTATTTATTTCAATATTTAGTTATAACTATAAAATTACTATCATAGGTAAATTCATTTAGGTGTACATATGAAGTTTAATTTATGATTATTAATAATTTACATGACTGTTGTTGTAAGTACCAGTGAACTTCACAAACTATGCAGCTTTTAGAAAGAAAGGAAGAAACACAGATGTTTCAACCAAAAATTATTTGACTCAGTTATCGAGCTCCTCCAAGGAGCCAAGCCACAGCCGAATAAAAAAGCGTATGTTGGTACTTGATAATCCACTAACGCTCTCAGACACATTACAAATTGGGAAGCAGTTAAAAAGCTATGTGGCTGGTATTTTTAAATGAGGTGACTGCATTGTTTCTACATAGGATAACATTTTGTTTTGTTTTTCCGAGGACATAAGAAGATAATTAACCACATTTCATAAGCCATACAATTTTATAAGTAGTAAATAAAGCAGATACTTCATAGAAATAATTCATGAAATGCAATACTAAATTCCTCTATGTTGTTCTAAATTGGTACTTTCTCTTGATTAATAGAATGTTCTCATGAGGTATAACCATAATAACATCTTACAAATGTTTTCAAAATGCTTATGATTGTATAAGATATGGAGTCCTTATGGATGTGCAGAAAACTCACTTTACTTAAATTACATTTTGTTATTGTATTAAATTAAATCTACTAACCCTATGCTTACCTTTAAAAATATGGCTGGTAAGGATTCTTATGAAAGATATTACCTTTAAAAGTGATAACTGTTCCCCAGCTGGTTTGGCTCAATTGTTGAGCATGAACTTATGAACCAGGAGGTCACAGTTTGATTCCCTGTCAGGACACATACCCAGGTTGCAGGCACAATACCCAGTAGGGGGCATGCAGGAGGTAGCCAATCAATGATTCTCTCTCTTATCATTGATTTTTTTTCTCTCTCTCCCTTCCTCTCTGAAATCAATAAAAATGTATTTTTTAAAAAATGATAACTGTTGTCCTGGCTGGTGTAGCTAAGTGGTTAGAGTGCTAGCCTGTGCACCAAAGGGTCAAGGATCTGATCAATTCCTGGTCAAAGTCACATACCTGGGTTTCAGGTTATATCCTTGGCCTTAGTCAGGGCACATGGGGAAGTCAATCTCTCTCTCTCTCTCTCTCTCTCTCTCTCTCTCTCTCTCTCTCTCTCTTCTTCCCCTAAGAATCAATAGAAACATTGACTCTCTCTAAAAATCAATGAAAAAAATATCTTTGGGAGAGGATTAACAACAATCAAAACATGATAATTGTTGATACATATATGATAAAAGTATTAAAGCAAAATAGATAACAATGGAAATTTACCTAAAAGCTCACTATTTCTCTGGAGATCAGAATGTTCAATACCAATTTTCCAAAGAATCAGCCCATCCAGAAATAAGCAAGTTTGTTTGTTTGTTTATTTTTTAATTTTCTCAAATGGATGAAACAACTTCTGAACTATGGATCTTATATATGTTTCCTGGGCCATGTCACAAAGCTCTGAGCTTATTTAAATTACTGAGTTTTTTTAATATATTTTCTCATCTCAACAAATCACTTTGCTGCAAGTGAAAGAAAACTTGACCCAAACTGAGTTAAAAAATAAAGTGTGTGTATGAAGGGGTGGTGGTAGGAGAGGTGGTATTTATTTGCTCATTAATAATTTCCATTGCCACTGTAACAAAATAACACAAATTGGATAGCTTCAAAAAGTACAAGTTATTATCTTACAGTTATATAGGTTAGCCATTGGGTAAAGGTCTCACTGGGCTAAAATCAAAGTGTCATGGCTGCATTCTCTTCTGGAGTCTCTAGGGAAAAATCCGTTCTCTGTCTTCTCCAGAGTCTAAAGCCTGCCCAGGTTTTTTGGATCATGGATGCATTTCTTCGTCTTCAAAGCCAACAATGTTACCACTTTCTGACCATTCTTCCATGATCACAGCTCCTGCTGACACTTCACTTCTGTGTCCTTCTTCTACTTTTAAGGACCCTCACAACTACTTTCGACCCACTAGATAATCCAAAATAATCTATTTCTTTTTTAAAAAAATAGAGCGAGATAGAAACATCAACGATGAGAAAGAATTACTGATTGGCGGCTCCCTGCATGCCCCACACTGGGGATGGAGCCAACAACCCAGGGAATGTGCCCTGACCAGGAATGAAACCATGAACCTTCTGGTTCATAGGTGGACTCTCAACCACTGAGCCATGCCAATACGGCATAATTCTCTGTTTTAATATTAGCTGCTTAATAGCCTTGATTTCACCTTAATTTGCTCTTTGATCTAATGAATGTGTAGGTTCCAGGGACTAGGACCTGGACATGATTACGGGGTATTATTCTGCCTACCACATTCATATTCCTAAAAAGCCTAATAAATAAATTTGTTTTAGGAGCAGCTTTATTCAGAACATCATGTAAATGATATTATCTGGACCATGTTTCCCTTTTCATCTCTTGGGCTCCCTCAGCTCTACATCTTTCATTTGCCAAGATGGGTGCAGCAGCTCCATCCCACATCCTGTTTGGTTCTGTAGTGAAGAAGGTGTCCATTTCTTTTAACCAAAATAAAAGTATCACTTAATTGTCTTTGACTTTGATTGGCCTGACCTCAGTTCTGTTTCTACCATTAATCTGATCACTGTTCCAGGGGGTAATGAGGCATCAGGAGTACAGTCAGCAGACATTCATGGACTGAGACTGAACAAGGGATAAGAACTCAAGTAGGGACTGGCGACTAATGTCAGAAGCAGGTTAATGAATGCAGGGTGGCAAAACAAATAGAATAAAAAACATCATCTACTGCAGAAGTCTACATTTCTCTGACATCAACCAAGTGAAGCAGTGAGAAGTATCCATCCCAAACAAGAAGACAAAGCTGAAAAACTGAAGCCAAACTCTGTTGTCATAGATGGCAATTTGTGTGCCCATCTAATAAGGAATCTGAGTTCTTATGAAAACAAAACAAAAAACACGGGAAACTACCAAACACAAACTTAAACTGCTTCTCCAGTCTAACCTTTACCAGTGCCCAGCTGAAGCCCTAGCTCCAGCCTAGAACTAAACCTAGACGCTTCACCTCACATACGTCATTGGTAGTCCCACCTCTCTAAGTTAGACACGCTTTTCCCACTGTTCCTGACTCTACAGCAGGGGTGTGGGACGTTTTTTGTTTTTTTTTCTGCCAAGGGCCATTTGGATATTTATAACATCATTCGAGGGCCCTACAAAATTATCAACTTAGAAATTAACCTGCAATATTTGGTTAAACGTTTAATTAACTCACCCTTAATGCCTTGGCAGGGCCAGGCCAAATGATTTCTGGGTCCTTCTACAGCTTGTGGGCCGGATGTTGCCCATCCCTGCTCTAGAGTTTCTTAACGTCTCTGAATGTCAGTTTCTACATGGAAACAATGATAGCAACTTTGAAAAAGAAAAACCATTGATCTTAAAGTTGTTTTAAAAATTAATGCATTTAAGATTGATTATTATTTTTGTCCTTACTCTTTCTAGTGCTCACTTGGAACTTAGGGTGCTTTGTATTTCAGTTATAGTTTCACTAAGTTTTTATGTCTTACCTACAATGTAAAATTTTGGTTTATTTGAGGATGAGTGGTTCTACTTTTTGTAATTCCCATAATACTTAGCAGCAATCTATCTATAACAAGCCTCTGCAGTTTACCTGGAAGCAGAGAACTAAATAAAAGTTGTAGAAATATGTCTAACACTCATGATGTAAAGTAGTTGTTAATATATAAATTACATATATGAGAGCAGTGTGGAAGCTATTACGTCAAAACCTATGAAAGACTCCTAAAGTGAGATGCGCCACTCACTATTTTTAAAGACATAATGTGCTAAACCATAAGGGCATGTAAGTTTTTCTTTTAACTAAGTGTTGCTTTAATCTCAAATATTTGAGATAATGACTATCCATTACCTTGAGACCAATGGCTGTCCGATAAATGTGCATATGGAGATGTCTTTTTACCTCTTTTCTTGCCATGCATTTAAGATATATTGTACATTTAGCCTGGGACATTTATCAGGAAAAAAAAAAGGTGAAATTTAAGACAATCAGCTTTAGATTTGGACTCGACTCTTGTTGGTGAAAACGAGCATAATGCTGCGTTTTTGCAATCCATCATGTAGAAGGAAAATGATAATACTACTTTACATATCTCAGTACTTTCCACTTAAAGGTCTTAAAGAGAAAAAGACAACCGGCAAATAAAAATTAATGAAACCCTCAAGTGCTTCTATGAGTTAGGTAAATATTGTTTTAGTCATTTAAGCATCTGCAATGCAAGGGCTTTGACAGTTTAGTGACTTACTCAAGGCAACAGACTAAAGCGAAGGCAGAGCCAAACTCTGGTTTAGCAGCCCGGCTGCCAGGTTTCCACTGTGTTGTTTGTTGTCGGTTACAAAGCGAGACCCACGTTAAAAAAATGGAAGACACATGTAGTTTTAATTTAAATCAAATTTATCAGGGGCTTGACTGCCTCAGCTTTTACAGCGTCCTTCCTTGTTCTGGATTTGTTCCACCGGTTTCTAAGATTCCAAGTTACTCTACTCTTTGGCTGCCATCTGTCTTTCCTGATTTCCTGCTAACCCCTGTGGATTCTTGAAAGCATGCCTATCTCTTCCCTTGTGTCCAATACAGATTCTTCTAGTGCAAAAGAATTTATATCAAATGGGGAGGAATTCTTTTTTTTTCTTTTCTTTTTTCTTTCTTTCTTTCTTCTTTTTTTTTGCCCTGATGCTCTCTGTATCTATTTTGGATGAGGGCTGTTGGGAGTTAAAATTGAGGAGTTGACAGGAAGTTCTCTACATTGTATACATCTTTCTCCTTCTTACAGCTCATGCCAATAAATATGTTTTTTTTTCTTTTCTGTTAAATTTCCCTGCTGTGGTGTCCTGTTCTTCATCTCTGTTCTCAGGATGAACTTTCCACTACTGACATGATATACTGAGGTGTGCAGTACAGATGGGTGTAATGGAATTCCACAACTATGCATATTTGAAAGAAAATGAGAGAATTACATATGAACACACTTGAAAGTAGCGAAGATTCTGACAGGCAATAATTAGAACTTAACACAATGAAATCAAAGGGAGGAATACATATATAATCAGAAGTACAAATCTCATTGAAATGTAAACATGACTTTAAATAATGATGATGGAAATGCTAGAAAATATATATTC
>NW_006300375.1:887341-899866 GCF_000327345.1 Myotis davidii
GCTATTGTAAATTAATTCATATAATCTATAACCACATTTATTTTCTACTTGGAGAAATACATCATTAAAAATCTTATTCATGGTAATAACCAACGAAGACTTATAGCTTCATTAACCTCTTTTTAAACACTAGAATTTTAATCCATTTGTCAATATGTTTGATGCGACCCCTTCAGATTTTGCTGCTAAATAGATAGAAATCTCAGCAGTGGCTACCAGGAAAGAGAAGGAAGCCAGAATCCAGAGGGCAGGGAATAAGTGGTTTAATGTGACGCCAAAGCTGACATGCATGAAAAATGGCAGCACACAAAGCCAGTCCTCAAAGGGAAGTGGCTTGTTGAAGTTTATCCTGGCCCAGTGTCCATACTTTAAGGGCATTCTAATGTGGTAGGTAGGAACTCTAAGATGTCATTTTTACAGTATCAAGATTAAGAGATGTGTGACAGTGTCATCATTTAGGATAACTCACTTGGAGCAAAAGCCAAATGTGAATTACTAAGTGTAGAAAGTACCGTGCCCTATGCATTACTATTTATGATTGTGTCACAAATTACCATAAACTTATCAGCCTCAAACAGCACTATTATCTCATAGTGCTTTCGGTCAGAAGTATGGGGTTGACATAACTGGATTCTCTGTTCAGTCTTCACAAGACTGAAACAAGGTGTCATCTAGGCTGTGTTCTCAGTCTGGAGCTCGGGGTCCACTTCCAAACACAGGTTGTTGGCAGATGTGAGTGCCTGGGGGCTGCAGAAGTGAGGACCAAGCTCCTGGAAAATGTGCATCATTCCTGGACACGTGGTGGTCTCAATGCCATGCCCCTGCTTTTTCAAAGTTAGCGGATGAGCGTTTCTGACTTTCAATTGCTGACTTTTTGAAGGTCTCAAATGATTAGGTCAGACAACCCCTCTTTTAAAGAATTTAAAGTCAACTGATTATAAACTTTAATCAAATCTTCAAAATTACCCTTGCCATACAACAAAGCATAATCATGAGAGTGATATTCCATTATTTTTTCATCATGGAAAATTTGAGTTGCTCTTGCTGACATGAAACAAACTCCATAATTTAAATAATGTTCTTCATTCTAGTACTGCTTACTTCATTACTCTATGAATAGATAAATAGTCACATTAATATCATATATCCACCAAACAAACCCCACCTTTTGCACAGGAAAAATGCATATAGTCCCATAATTTGGTCCTGCATAGTATTTAATCTAAGATGTCCTCATTCCCTAACTGGTTTGGCTCAATGTATAGAGCGTTGACCTGCGGACTCAAGGGTCCCAGGTTTGATTCCAGTCAAGGGCATGTACCTTGGTTGCGGGCACATCCCCAGTGGGGAGTGTACAGGAGGCAGCTGATCGATGTTTCTCTCTCATCGATGTTTCTAACTCTCTATCCTTCTCCCTTCCTCTCTGTAAAAAATCAATAAAATATATTTTTTAAAAAGGTGTCCTTGTGAATATGCTTGGGTTTGGTGTTGCTGACTATGCTAAAAGTTTTCTTTTCTGTAAGCTTACTTTTGAGGAGCCTTTTGTAACATACTTTTTGGCCCTGTATTCATCAATGATAAAAAACAAACAAACAAAAAAACCACAAAGTCAAAATTTTTTACTAGACATGGTATACACAAGATAGAACTTCCCTACAAACAGAAGTAAACTAACTAATAAAAAATAAAGGACATAAAAACTTAAAACTGTTTCAAACACATTTATCTGCCATGTAATTGCTCTTGAGACACTGTACTAGGTCTTCTGAATATCATAGTTTTGCCCTCAAGCAAATTGTAAGCAATTAAAAGAGGATATATAAAGATACATTATATGCAATGAAATATAGAGATAATGGGTGTCATGAAGGAGTAGAAAATGAAATATCACAGTAATATCTTTAAATAGCTTGAAAGTACATGTTTGATTGATCTGAGTCAGAAAAGGGGTCTTGAACCAAGTATTGTGTCAGTGAAGATGGGGGATCCATATCAATGTTTTAAGGAAGATAGAATTAATAGAGCTTCAAAACTGAGTGATGTGTGGTGGTAGAAAAAAAGAATAGGAAATAACATTAAATCTAAGATTTCAGGTCTTCCACATAATTGAAAAAAAAAAAACAACACTATTATGTATTAACTAGAGGCCCGATGCATGAAAATTCGTGCACTTGGGGGGGGGGTCCTTCAGCCAGGCCTGCCGCCCTCTCACAGCCTGGGACCCCTTGGGGGATGTCTACCTGCCAGCTTAGGCTCGCTCCCAGGGGGATTGGGCCTAAGGTGGCAGTCAGACATTCTCTGGCAGCCTGAGAGCCCTCAGGGGATGTCCAGCTGGCAATCAGACATCCCTCTGGTAGCCTGAGAGCCCTCACGGGGAGCAGGCCTAAGCCGCAGTTGGACAGCCTTAGTGCTGCCGAGGAGGTGGGAGAGGCTCCCGCCACTGCCGCTGTACTCATAGCCTTCAGCGCGGCTTGTGGCTGAGTGGAACTTCCCCTGTGTGAGCACACTGACCACCAGGGGACAGCTCCTGCATGAGCATCTGCCCCCTGGTGGTCAGTGTACATCATAGTGACCGATCTTTCCTGGTCATTCTGCAGCTAGGGTCAATTTGCATATTACCCTTTTATTATATAGGATGCGAGTAAATGGATTAAGAGAGAACCACGTTGAACAAGTATTGAGAGGATGCAGAGATTGGACTGATGACTGCCCTACTAAAAGCCTTCTCTGATTCTGGAAGACAAAATTTCTCCCACTCTCCTGTTTCATCAGCACTATGATGGGCCTCAATCAAATCACTTATCACATGCCACTAGGAATGATTTCTGCATAACCAGTGACATGCTACAATAGCTTTTAGGGTTTTACCAGCTTGCAAAAGTGAAGTATGCACATTTCTTCCCAACCCCTAGTTTAGTGATTTCAAGTCAGTGGGTTGAAACCAATCATGGTGGGAGCATTTAGACCATAAAAATTGGCAAATACTTTTTATATGGCTTTGTTACACATCTGTCAATATATCTCTATTTGTAATTCCTTCTCAGACTATAAACTTTTCAAGGGCAAGGCCTGAGCTTTATCCCTATATGTACTCTCTTTAAAGGATGAGAATGTGGCATTTAGTGGTGGCGGTGGGTGTGGTTTCATTGAACTTCCATAAAAAATGTGTGTTGACTTAACAGACAATCAGAGAAAAATGTTCAGCACACCGTTGATAAAAATGTGTTGGAGTTCATTTTTACAACATAACTGAGCTATGAATAAACTTGGTGATAAGTTTGAGAAAAGAAGAAAATAACACATATGTGGAATGTGTTATAAATTTGGTATAGCTATTAAACTTAAATGCCAACATTCTAGAGAAAAAAATAAGCTTTCAACAGGAATTTATTTTGTCTTATAATCTGGAACTGGAGTTACAAATGTATGGCTTATGGAATCATCTAGAAAGCAGGACATGTGGGCTTTGCCTTAGCTCCATATATTTTTTAAAAAGGGGACCATATGATGTAGATATGCCTAATAGTAATGTAGATGAAGTTTGCCTTGGCTTCCCTCTTTAAAATCACACTATCTTCCCAGCCTTTTATGACACATCATGGGAAATAATATAAGCTTTTTATACACACACTCAGAATACATATTGGTTACTACAGAGTAATCCCATTTTAAGAGAATAAAACCCATTTTACTTTGAATAAAAGAATAAACTCCTAAATGTGAAGTAAAGACACAGAGGGCGGGGTAAAAGAACAATGGCATCAGAGGCTTTCAATTGCTCCTAAAATCTGTCTACATATGGATGTCCACGTTTCATGTCAGTTCATAAGCCTGGGCATTTCTGGACATTCTGAAAAGTGCAAGGCCCCAAGTCATGCTTGATACAACCAATTCTGTTTCCTAAAACAGCTTTTTGTACAAAAAAAATAATTATATTGGCCAAATATAAATTGAGCGCATCCAACGTAGCAACATGTTTTGTTCTTGTAGTTACTTAAGTGATTTGTATTTACTTAAGTGATGTATTTTAAAGGCATAAAAATGAAATCATATTAATAATAAATTTAACTGGTCATCTTTAGTGAAAGACATATAATTATATGATGTTCTGACTGTCTCACAAAATGAAGAACATATGGTGACTATAAATATGGTTAAATCTAAATCGGTGCCTTTCAGTGGAGCTTGGTGAAACAAATCAGGTTTCTCATCCACTAACATCAACTGTGTGTTTCAAATCTATGTAAGTGAATTCATATTCAGTATTGGTGACAGCCTTTTACAAAATTACCTAATCCCCTAAATATGTGTCTTAAGAATTTTTCTGATGTTCTAGTAATAATTCAACCACTAAAATCTATTTGGAAATTATATATCATTTATATTATGCAATAGCATAAATTAAATTATCATGGACATGTTTGTAACAATGTTTCCCACATTAAAATTTATAATTCTTTACCCTATTTTGAAATGTCTACATTTTTTAGTTCTATACTGTTTATATGATTAAATGTTATAATTGCTTAATTTTGTGTTTTTAAACAGCCACAGATTTCCGTGTGTTCTCTCTACACAGAGCTCTTTAGAATTAAGTGTACAATCATAGCTAAAGTTATTACAAAAGAATAAAATGGCTGTAGTTTTTGAATAGTCACAACTGACTGATGTCTAGATCAACCAGTTTAAAGGGCTGGTTTAATTTAAATGTTGTGTTGTCTGACATTTTATAATACAGATATTCGGTGGTCTATTTCTTAACAGCTCTGTATTTTTCAAGTCATCTTTAAGATGGAGGTATTTCCAGTCATTGCCTCATAATATTGTTGTAAGAATCAAAAGAGATAATGTAGGTAAATGGGCTATAACATATTCTCTATATTAATGGCTGTGAATTAAAATATACCCAATAGTTTTAATTTTAATTAACTTGTAAATTAAAAATCATAAAATGTTACAAAGGTAACTAAAGACTACTGGTAATTACTTGGCATGTACAATGCATTTATGAAAAGCCAACCATATATTTCACTAGTATTCCTGGCTTTTGTTTTTTTTTTTTAAAAAAATAGATTCGCTTAAAGTGCAAAATTTGTATAGAAAGTCACTATATGATAAGTGTTTCCTTGCACCTAGATGTAAAAAAAAAATACTTTCCTACTGATTAACAGAAAATTCATTTGCAATCCAAAGCCCGATCATTGAGTTCTAAAATAACAGATCCTGAAATATCAGAGCTTTTAGGGCCTCTTATGGGCAGATATATACACAATTACCAGCAGGTGGCAGTGTGTATATAAAAGTGTTTCATACATAATTTTGCAAACTGCAGGTTACTAGCTCTTATTAACAAAGGGATGTGCATCCACTTAAAAGATCTCTTTAGGGAGAATAAATGATAGAATCCTAATTGTTGTTTTTTTTAATTCCTTGCTATTATCTTCCTTATGACTTCAAGAAAGAAGATATTGTTGTCATTTGTGACATGCATAAAGTCTTAAATCTAATCTAGGTCCAAATTTCCAGGGAGGTGAGAGTTATTGGCTGACCTTCGCGTGATTCTTCTATGCTGTTATTTATGATCACATAGCCTGTTTAACTATGAGATCCTCTACTAGACATTGTCATGGTTGATTATTTATTGAGGGTTTCTCCAGCTTGCACACATATGTATACAGTGTTTTATGTCTTATAAAATATGAAAAAGGAAGGATAAAAATAGAATCGGAGATAGGGATGTAATAATGTAAATTCTTTAGGATTATTAAACAATGAAATCATATCTCTCATCAAACTGGAAGAAAGTTTAAGCCTGTTGTTAAATTGATTTGGATGTAGATGCATCAACTAAACATTTTTTCTTTTATCCTGCCACTTTTAGGCTTAAAACATAAGCATAAAGATCGTAGGTGGTTGATTAATCATTCCTTCCCCACCATCCCTAGTTATGAGGTGGCTATGTTCAGACTATGTGTCAGCAGTATGGTAATAGAAGTATCTAGACCAGGCAAGGGTGCTGATTAGCAGTAACTTTAAAATTAGGGCAGTGCCAGTGGAGAAGGCATGAAATAATTGAGGAAGCAATGATAAGGAAGTTCTTTCTTTTACATTGAACTCATAAAAGGTTCCTTTTACTTTTTCTCCTAAGTAAAAGTATTTACTATGTGTCACCTGTCTTGTTCAAAAGTATGAATTTGCATTAGAAATACATGTGAATAGAGAAGAAGAAAGCAACAAAAGAATTGGCAGTAAAATGTATCATTTTTAATAAATATATTTTTGCAACTTAGTGTCATGGAGGTTTTGTGAATTCTTAAATCTACCTGATATAAAAATCATTTTGAAAAATATATAACTTGCTTACTCGTTCCTTGGTTCAAGAAAGAAGGACAGACATGCAGGCAGGAGATGGGGGAGGGATGTGTTGCTGTATACAGCACTGCTATTTTCTATTGACTAATGTAGTATTTCTAAGCATTGTCCTTAGTTGCTAGCACATTCACAAATGTACTTCATAGATAAGATGGATGATATTAATTTAATTCAGAAGACTTCTCGGCCCCACTCCATAAGAGGGAACAACAGATTGTAAGCCTTGGGCCTGGCCTTGCATAAATCTATGAGACCAGGGAAGTGCTCATTCTGAGTTTCTATACTTCTTTTTCTTTCCTACCTTCGATCTCAGTGAATTTCATGTATAATCTGGAAAATACATGGGAACAAAATAACTCCAACTATTACTCCACTAGATGAAAGCACATTAAAATATAAAGGATTCCAACAGAACAAAACCCAGAATGGAGTTCCAATCCACACAGAGTAAATGGGGATGATGACTACAGAGACAATGGTATTTCTCAGTAGACCTGCAGTTGCCCCAGTGGTGATAGGATGTGCTGCATGATCAACCTAAATCAGATATAGCGTGACTCGCACCAAGATAAGCATATTTTTTACATTTCCATTTGTATGATTTAAAGAGATGAACTATATGGATAAGTGGGAAGAAACAAGGAAACTTTTATGCAATGAATTTTAAAAATGCATGTGTCAGCTAAACATGTTTCAAATCTCATACTACAAAGAGAATAATGGGGTTTTGAACATATTGTAAATTGTATTGAAATATAACATGCACATAGAAAAGAGTAAACTGTATGGATTGATGTTTTCTTTTTCATTTTCTTAGTAATAAATGTGCCTGAGTAACCAGCATTAAGGTCAAGAAATAGAATGTAACCAGAAACTCGGGGTTGCCTAATGCTCACTTTCATCACTACTTCCATGTAACCATACCTTATCTTCTAATACTATAGATTATCTTTGTCTCTTTTTAAACTTTATATCAATGCAATTATATAGTATGTATGCTTCTGGGCCTGGTTAATGTCACTCACGTAATATTTATGAAGTTCACACCATGTTGTAGCTTGTTCCTTATCATCACCACAAATCTCACTGTATAAGTACACCACACAATTTTATCCAATTTGGGGATGTTGTGAATAGTGCTTCTATGACAATTCTAATACATGTCTTTTTATGCATACATGTGCATTTCTGTTGGGTAACTAACCTAACTTTATAAAGTTGCTTGGGTTAGTAAATGTCGCCAAACCATTTCTCAAAGTGGCTGTGTTAGAGTAGGTATTTAGTGAGACATTAACAAGAGGAGGGAGCAAACTGAACCTGACATCTGATTAAATTATTAAGCCTACTTAAGCTGGGGGGGAAAGAGCCTTCTAGTTAACCCAGGAAGTCACTGGCACCGTTCCAGCAAATGGACAAACACAAGCTTCCGAGTGGGCAGGAAAGCAGCTCTTTGGTCACCTCAGGAAGTCTGAGGGGCTCACAGTGGGGAGAAATCAGCGAGGGGTGCCTTTTACTAATTGCATGCACAGGGGAGGCCACATGACAAGCAGGACCAGGAGGCATGTGCAGCAGGATTCAAAATGGCAACCAAGAGGGGGGTGGGCACTGGCCTGGGGAAAATGGGAAAAGAGAACGAACAGGGGGAGGACACAAACACAAGCCCCCCGGGAGCAGCCAGGGAAGAGTTTGAACAGTTTGAAAGAAGCCTGCTCTTTCCCGAGCCCACGTAGATATACAGGAGCTTAGCCAGGACCTTGGGCAGCGTGCCCTACAGCCTGCCTGCTCTTTCTGTCTCTCTGAGAATGTCAGCCACTGTTTACTCTACTAGTTCTTGCCACTATCGCTTAGAACTCCTCCTATGCGAGTGTCCTTGAATATTTTTCCCGTGACACCACTGAAGAACCTATTCCTCTGGTATCAGTTATACTAATTTATACTTTCCCAGCTTTGATGGAAATTTCACTCACTGTGTTTCTTCACCAGTACTTGCTATTGTGTCTAATTTTTATTTAATCCATTCTCCCAATGCCCATAATTATATATTCTATATTATGTAAGGTAAAAAACATTTATGCATGTGAAATGTGTGATAACATGTGTGCTATATCATCTATAAAATGTGATACTAGAAGATGCTTAAGTTATACGCTGCAAATACTAACAGTCTGCAGTGAACTAAACATCTGGCCCAAGTAAGCATGACCTTTATCTCCTAAGTTGGGTTCACAAATCTAACGAAATGTGGAGGGTAAGAGGGTCCCCTACACCAACCAAAAGTTCTCGGCAGGGAGTCCAAGAATTTAACTCAATTCTGGCACTATCTACCTGAAGATCACAACCGATTCCACAGGTACGGGGTTCAGTCTTACAAGATTGCCCTCACCCCCCACAGGCACACACATTTCAGATGCCAGAAAGAAGCCCAGGTTACCTGTGCTTCTGGATGACTGGCCACAGACTGGAGGCTCCAAGGAACCTCTCCATCTCAGAATGTCAATCACAAGCCCAGGTTGTCACCTGTGCTTCTGCCTGAGTGTCTATAAATGAGAGGTTCCCACAGCCCTCCTTGGGTTCTATTGATTTGCTAGAATGGCTCACAAAACTCAAAGAAACATGTCACCTACTAGATCACTGGTTTATTGTAAAAGGATATAACTCAGAAGCAGGCAGATGCAAGAAATGCATAGGACAAGGAATGTGGGAAGGGTCTTGGAGCTTCAATGCCCCCTCCAGGAGCTCCACTCTCCCTGTACTTCCACATGTTCCCCAAACTAGAAGCCATCTGAACCCCACATCCCCTCTCTTGCGTTTTTATGGACACTCACTGCATAGGCCTGATTAAGTCACTGGTCATTGTGATTGAACCTATCTCCAGTCCCTCTCCTCTCCCTGGAGGTTGGGGAATGAAACTGGGGTTTCCAAAGCTCTAATCACATGGTTGGGTCTCTCAGCAACCAGTTTCCAACCTTAGGTGCTTTCCAAAGTTGCCTCATTCACATGTAAAAGGCCCTTATCACTCTCAACACTTAAGAATTTCCAAGGGTTATGGGAGCTGTGAGCCTGGAATTGTGGATGAACACCAAATGTATATAAGTATATTTCAGTCATCCAAATAAACACATATTTATTTCTTATAAATCATAACATTGCATCCCCATACCATAAATATTTACTTAATGGCTCTCGAACATGATACATTGTCAGAAACCTAGCTCCTATATTCAAAGGGCTTACTTTGCCTTGTTGCCTTGGAGAGATGAGTCTGCCAGCTGTGCTTGTCAGAACAGACTGAAACAGGGAGGGCTTGAGACTGAGAGGTCAGTTCAAATGGCACTCGCTATTCCAGTCATGCAGGATCAAGTGTTGAAAGAGAAGCATTCCATTGAAGAAACAACTCAAGAATTTCATCTGCTTAATAATTTGCAGCTTCCTCAAAAATGTCTCTATCCTTGAAAAATAGATTCATAATTGAAGTTTGTCTACTTCCTACATGGTTGTCTTAAAAACAAAATGTTATATGTGTCAGCTTAATGAGATCTGAGAGGAGTCTTAAGCCATTTGACCCTCTGCTCCTGGGTCTAAATGTCATTTTATAGTGTTTGCTCTATTGGGTGTTTATAAACTTCAGCCATAATAGCTGGTTTAAAACAAATTCACTTTTCTAACAATTTTGTCCACGTGAATAAAGTATTATATGCCTGGATAACTTGCAGGGGCTTTATAGTTGGATAGATAAATCTGATTTTGAACTTGCTCATTGTCAAGTCATTTCTTAGACAATGTTACTTAAACATAGTTACTTCATTTGGCAATTTAGAATTGTATAGGCTAGCTAATATGGCAATAGTGATGAATACACATAAAGTCATTGTTACTGTACCTAGAACAGATTGGATATATAATAAATGGTTCATAACATTGATATAAAGTTTTATTATTATTTAGGTTTTACATTTTAAATTTCTATCAAAATAAAAATGGCATTGTATTTTCCCATACTTTATAAACTTCTTGAATTGCATTCAAAGTAATAGTGGACATTTCCTATTTTATATACTTTTTTTTTTTTAGAAAACATGTCTTCTAACTTTATTATACTATACTTCTTGTTACACTGTTATTGTTAAAACCTTCTTATGTGCTAGTGCATGCAATTCTCATTTATGCAGTTAATGCTATGTCTCCCATTATTATGGAGATCACTTGACTATATAGTTACCTAATCTGAACAAATTGTATTCCAAATACCAAATTTCCCCATTAGAATTAAGGTAAGTATGTGTTTTTGTGTGTGTTGGGGGGTAATTCAGTGAGAATAAGAATAATTAGCCTACACATAGCTCCCCAGTTAAAACCAAAACCACAGATTCAACATAGTCTGGCTATGTATGTTTATTGTCCTGTGAGTTCTAATGTTTTAATTAAGTTAAACTACATTTAATGAATGATACATAACATGGCAAGAATAAGACAGTCAAAGGGGTGAACAAATCTTCAGCGTTGACAAAAGAAGTGAAGAGAAGATTCTATTCTTTCTGACAAAAATACCAGGGATCACAGCCTACTAGTATAACATTATCCATGGGAATAGAGATTCAAGAAAATTAGATAAGCTGCTTGTAATAGAAAACAGCATTAAAAATACATCTTCAAAGGCCACATTGGAAAGTCCCAGGAATTAAGGTATTAATCATTGTGTTTGGTATAACTGAGAAATAATTGGCTCAAAGGCCATTGTAGTTAACATTTGTGAATCTTAAATTTAAGACTATGTTCAAGGTAAAAGCTAGGTTCACCTCCATCCAAGACCACATCAAAATTACAACTAAACTACCGGACAAACATCTTTGAGAACTGAACTGCCTGAAATCTAGCTGAACAGAAGTCCTATAACTAAGTATATACAGAAGAAGCCACACAGAGCCTGGTAGGAGGGGCACAGACGCTGAATAGGTTGACCCCACACTCACGTGTGGTGGTGAAACATCGGGAGGGATATCTCAGCTACAGAGGTCCCCCAGAGGAGTGAAGGATTCCAGCTCCATACCAGCTGCCCAAGCCCAGGGTTCCAATGCAAGGAAGAGAGGTGCCCATAACTTCTGGCTTTGAAAGCCAGAGGGGATTGTGGCTGAGTGAAATGGAGAGATTCTGGAATTCCAGGTGTTCCTCTTGAAGGGGCCGCACATGGAATTACCACTCTGAGCCCTGGTGCTGGGACAGCAAATTAAAAGGTGCCATGGACATTTGAGGAAGAACTGAATAGTCTGGCTTCAGAGCAAGGGTTGGAGGGGCAACATTCTCCCAGACAGAAGTACTGGCAGCAGAGGCCATTGTTCCTTTGTTGAATACTCCCCCCCAAAATTGGCAAGCAGGTACCACAACTTCATCTCCATTAACCTGGCATACATAGTTTGCCCTGCATTGGTGATTCTGGGAAACCCCACCCAACTTTTGGGCCCACCCAAGCTGTTTCCAGTGGCTTTTCCATAAAATGGCCTGTCTTGGCTCATGCTGTGGACTTTCCTAAAATTTGTCAAAGGTTCACAAACCCCAAACAAGAAGCATCTGGCCTGGCATACCTTATACCTCTTGCTAATCATCCCCAAGTCTGGCTCTAGAAGCAGCTGGCCTCAGTTCATAGCTTAGCCGCTTTCAGGCCCCTCTAAGCCCAGCACATGTGGCAATCTTTTACAGAATACTTCATAGCGTATACAAGTGGCTCCAGGGAGGGAACAGGCAGCAGCTGAACTTGGCCTGCACCAGAGCCCCTCCCAAAAGGCCTCGAAAACCAACAAACCAGGTGACCAGCTTCAGACTATACCAGCGGATCGCCCAACCACCTCCACAAATGACACACTCAAAGGGAAGAATCAGCAGGCCCCAGAGCCTCGCTAAAGTGAATCCTGCTCTGCAGGGGCAACCCTTGCACAATAACTCCATATGTCCCAGCAATTCAATGTGTAGATAACACTGAGTGGCCAGAGTATTATGACCACCCCATCAGTACTTTGTTGGGCCACCTTTTGCCTTCCATACTCGGCGATTCTTCTTGGCAGTGACTCCACGAGATGTTGAAAGGTGATGTGAGGAATCTGACACCTGCCTGATGAATAGCACTGTCCAGTTCTGTGAGATTTGATGGTTGTGGAACCA
>NW_006300375.1:900660-907744 GCF_000327345.1 Myotis davidii
TATATATCCATTGCAGCATTATTCATTAATAGCCAAAATATTAAAATAACCCAAGTTCCTGCCAACAGATAATTGGATAAAGAAGATGTGATATACTAGTTTATACACAGGGGAATATTTCTTAGCTATAGAAAAGAAATTCTTCCATTTGTGACAATATGGATGGACCTTGAGAACACTATGCTAAGTGGAATAAGCTATAGTAACTGACATAACAAAGGACAACTATGTACCATCCTTCACTTTCATTTTTTTCAAGTTTATTTCTTTTTAAAAAATTATATATTTTTATTGATTTCAGAGAGGAAGGGAATGGAGAGATAGAAACATCAATGATGAGAGAGAACCATGGATTGACTGTCTCCTGCACACCCCATATTGGGTATTGATCCCACAACCTGGGCATGTGCCCTGACCAGGAATTGAACTGTGACCTCCTGGTTCAGGTTAACACTCAACCACTGAGCCACACCAGCTGGGCTTAAGTTTATTTCTTCAACAAATATTTATTTACACACACACACACACACACACACACCAGTATAGGAATATAGGAGGTATTGTATCTTCAAGGGGTTTCCTTCCTAGGGCTTTTTAAAAAGATAAATTGATAGCTTCTGAGATTTTAAAGGAGAAAGTTGGAAAATAAAGACTCCTAATTAGAAAGGGACAAAAGTAACACTAGAATAAGACAAAACTAGCTAATTCAAGTAAGATTCAGAAAAGATAAATCAGAGGGGCACAATTCAAGAAGACTTTACTTAATACATATCTAAATCTAAAATACATGTGTCTATACTATTAATTTATTATATTATACTAGAATTATGCAAAAAGTGAGGAAAATCTTTGAAGTGCTTAGTACTTATTAAAGAATAAAAATGAATTTTATATACTTTAATCACTAAGATATTTGTCTTTTTTTATTTTTACTTACTCCCATTTTTATGTTTTCTATAGCATGCATTGTAGTGTAAAAGCTCTAAAAAAGGAAGCGTTAGAGCATACAATTTATATCAAGCATTCAACATTATACAAAATTGTATAAGTAGCTACTCAAGTGGTAGGAACAGTATATTTTAAGACATCCTAAAAATGTAGTATAATTATACCACACGGAATTTGCTGCACTGAGCAATATTTCCAACATCCCAATGGTTATATTTGTTTACCACTGGTTTACTTAAATTCAGTAAAAATTCTTCTTTAATAGAGAACTGAATTAGAATAAGACTCCACAGAAAGTCAATTACAGTGGAAATAGGAATTAGTTTTGTTATTCATTATATATTTTAAGTAAAATTCCATACATATTATCTAATATTATCAACATAGAATCTAGAAATCTGATCTAATGAATTCTATATAGAGTTCAAAGAATTTAGCAAGCTTTCTATGAAAGTTATCTCAGCGGAGACTGTCACAGTTGAATATTGATAACGCTAAGAACAGCTCATATAAGTCTGTCACATTTTCATTGTTCTCTAAGAGTAACACTAAATGAAGGCAACCAAAAAATTTTAAGGAAGGAGAATTTAATGCCTTTACTGAAATATCTTTAACTCTTGGAAGAAAAACAACTTTAATTTAAGCTGCTAGTGTAAGTGAAGAATTGTAAGAAAAAAAAAATAAATTATGGATCTGATATTTTCTCTAGACAAGGCAGCAATGAGAAGAGTTTCAACACAATTGTACATTGAGAAAACTTATGCCATAAACTCAAGATATATTAGTATCATCATGAGGTGGTTTCTTCCCCCAAAAGACAAAATGTGCATTAAAATATTTTGGGATAAGTAGCCAACTAAAAATAATGAGTAGCTGTAATGAAACAACTTCCCATAAATACCACATAAATTAGCATTGTTCAAACAATGCTTGTGCTCACAGTATTAATCCTTTGCATTCTAATTGACCCTGTCACAATTACATCAAATAATTCATGCTTGGAAGAACACTTATCTATTCAAGTTACATTACCACCCTAATTCTAATTCCAAAAATGTTACTTAATTTTTAGTTTTATATATATTGGCACTAAAATATCATTGTGAAACAACATAGAAAAACTTCTCATAAAACTTGTGTTTCAATAGGGAAAAACAAGAAACAAATAAGAAATCCGATTGTGAGTGTTCCTATGTAGAGAATGAAAATAGGTTTGTGTTGAGAAAGGACGATAACTAAACTGAGTTTTGAATAGCAAAGAGCTGGTGACCAGGGGAAAATTTCTAGAAATCAACCTTGGTGGATAAATCTAATTTTCTGAGTGGTCTTGGTAATAAACATCCATGGAATATTTTTGGAAGGACTGAGAGCTGATGTAATATGTTGGCAATCTTGTTAGATAGGGGATCAGTCATTATATCTGAACACTAAAATTAAACTCACCCTCCTACTGACATTTGATAAAATGAAGCATGCCAGTTAGTTATACCTATGTGATTGACCTTACTCATTTTATATTGTTTAATAATTTTAATCTTTACCAAAGTTTTATATATATTTTGAAACATCAAACAAACTCCAAAAATAGCTCAAGAGAATTCCTAGGACTTGCCAGAGTGAAGTTTGAAAACCACTATTTGGAGGCCAAAAGACATGTTCCTTGCTAACTGTAGTAATAAACTGTTATTAGGAAGACTAATTTCCTCAGTAAGTATCTGTGAGTGCTTAAAAAATATTAGTTTTGTTGGAACTATAAAGTTAAAATAGGCAAAAGGACAAATAGAGAAATAACTGAACATTCCAACAAGAAATTAGTCCATTCTTTTTTGCAGCTTATAGAACAGGAGGAAGATATGACTTAATTATAATAGTGCCATGAGCTAAGTGTAATGACGGCGATATGACGCAAAGGGCTTCATGACTACAGAGGGCACTCACATAAACTAGGAGAATCTTGAGGACTTTTTCCCAAGGTGATGAGTAGATGTGACTTGAATTTGAAAGCACATGCAGGCATTAAGTTGCCGGTGTGGGAGGTGTTGATGCGCCTCGATTAGCATGTGCAATGTATAAATACATAGAATTATTTGGAATGCTCAGAGTAAATAAAGTAATTAAATAGAAATTAAGAATATCATGTAATCATTGGTATGTTAGGTCATGAAAAGAATTTTGTGTTAAGTGGAACAGTTAAAACATTTTTCCCTTTAAGTTTTAGGAAAAACATTTAGGTCTTTCAAAACATAAATGGCATAATTATATTTTTATTTTATAAGTTAGTCTAATAGGATGTTGGAGGGAGTGGAAGATAGATTGGTTATAGAGAGACCAGTAAAGCAGTTATCATATTAATCGAGGATTAAAATACTGATGGACAGAAATCAGTCAGTAAATCTTAGAAAAGAGAAAGCCAGTTTCAAGAGATATTATAGGAAAGTAAAATTTATGGAATTAGTTGATAGAATGAAGAAGGAAGGACTGAGAGAACAGTGGATGCAGTTTCTAATATCCCATACTTTAGGAGGTGCTGAGACAGGAAATTGACAAATAAGTGGATCTTAGGAGAAAGAATATGAATTCGATTTCAAATTTATTGTGCATGAGATTTGAGGGATATCCAAATGTATTGTATGACAGGCAATGTGATGCAAAATTTAGCAATATAATTGCACTAGAAATATAGTGTTTCCTCAGTATGCAATATATGTTATATAAATAAAAATAGATATTTATTTGAGTACTTGAAAGAACATACAATATTATAATATAAAACTGATAACACTTTAGCATTTTATGTGAAAGGCATTTCAAGTCATTAATACTTGCTTCATATCAGGCATCACTTCATGTTAAAGGGTCGCAAAGGAGGGGTGGGCTAGGTATGGTAAGACTAATTGTATCCTCCTTAAAAAAGTCAGAAGAAATGGAAACAAAGACAAGAATGACCTAGCTACAGGAAAAGGTAATTGATTATTGGTGTCCCCAATGCTAAGTTAAAAGCTTTCATAGACAATTTCTTTGCAATTTAAATTTATTTAAAATTTTGCCAGAGGTAAAAATGGCAGCAGGATACTGTTATATTGAGATACTTAATTTCATCTTTAAATGGCATATTTTTACGATTTAACTTTTCTGAAATATGGATGCATCTTAACATCAATTATATGTTATACTTTCTCTCCATCGTGAGATAGTTCTTCTACAACCTGCTCATGTGTTCAAAATGTAACCACCAAATTTTGGGAAAATGGTATTAGCTGTTTGGAAAATAGCTCTTAACCCATAAGGAACAAATAGTTAAAAGATAGTGGATTGATACAGTTAAAATCTTTCCAAAACATAAGAGCCCAAAGTAGGCTTGTTCAATATTGTACAACTGTCAGAGAGCCCAGCATTATTAGCTTAAAAAATTATATAAAAAATTCTCTATCATCAATGCTTTTGATTATATGGAGAAAAACATAAAAGTCAACAACACTGAGTTGAAAAATGATTTTAAAGTTGTACTCTGAATGTGACAAATTTAGAAATGTGATACCCAATTTAACTGGCTGATGTTTTTTTACTCTACATATAAAAATGGTGGTTTATATTTTTTAGAAGACTATAATTAAAACCAAAAGTGTTCTCTCAAATACTATAAAATAACAATCTGAACGTCAAGAAAGCATTGCATCATGGTTTTAAATAGTAGCAGCTTTTTCTTTTTAAAATATAATGTGTGCTTGCCCTGGCCAGTGTTGCTTAGTGGTTGGAATGTCAGCTCATGCACCCAAAAATCTTGGGATCGATTCCTGGTGAAAGGCATGTGCCTGGGTTTTGGTTTCAATCCTGGTTGGTCAGGGCATGTGGAGGAGGAGGCAGACAATTGATGTGTCTCTGTCACATTGATGTTTCTCTCTTCCTCTCTCTCTCTTTCTTTGTCTCTCTCCCTCCTTCCCTTCCACTCTCTCAAAACTCAGTGGAAAAATATCCTAGGGAGAGGATTAACAAATAAAAAAGTAAGTAAGTAAATAAAGTGAGCTTGCAATCAATAGTATTTTAGATTAGATGAAAAACTGTAGTTAATGCGAAAACAAACACATGAAAAAAGTGTTTATAGCCTTCATTTTCTCCTCAGGGTAAGCATTTCCTTTTTGCTACCCTGAAGTAGAAAACAGCAAGAGGCAGATTTACTGGAGGGTCATCCACTGAGCAATAAGGCTCAACTAGTTCTCACAGGCCCCCTTTAGACTCTGAAACTCAGAATTATTGTGACTCTTGAAAAGTAAATTGATGATACATGCTTTGAGCATTCCTCTGTTCAATTACCTGGGAGAGGAGAGAGAGAGGGAAAAATGAAAGGGTAAGCATGGTGTTATGGGAACCCGTGCACTCAGACAAAACTTCAGGAGAGAGTCTACTAATGTTGGCAGGAGACTTCTATCCATTTGTACATTTTCGATCTAGGCTCTTTGAAATCTCGTCCGCCTTTGTGACACACCAGATCACCGATTGCAGTTTCAAATAGCAATATCGGTGTCCAGGTTTAAGAGAGAAGATAGAAAAGAAATTCTAAAAAGCAATGCCTAGAATACTACATTTAAATTACGGCCAACCCGTTTACCCGTATTAGTTTTCTATTGCTGTATAAAAAAGTTGTGACCGAATTAGTGGCTTAACACCATAGCTATTTATTAGCTCCCAGACCATAAGGCCAGAAGTCTGGGCCCTGCATGCCTGGATCCCTGCTCTCACAGGCTGAAATCAAGGTGTCAGGCTGACCATTCTCATCGGAAGCGTTCAGTTATCTTAGAGTCTGATGGCCCCAGTTTTGTTCCTTGTGGTTGTCAGACTCAGGTCCCCATTTCCTTGCTGGATGTCAGATGGAGGCCACGTTCATCTCCCAGAGGCCACCTGGGCCCTTCATCTCCCAAACCAGCAGCGGGGACTCTCCTGCACCTAGAATCCCTCTCACACTTCCTATCTCTCTCCCTGGAAAAGCCCAGTTCCTTTGAAGGGCTCACATGACTGGCTCAGTTTCAAGGAGGATGTTCTCCCATTTTTAAGTCACCTGACGCGGTACCTTAACTACATCTGAAAAGTCGAAACCCAGAAGCAGGTCAGAGGGTGACTGGCTGGGAGAAGGTGTATATATACCAGGGACTGGGAATCTTAGCAGGTCATCTTAGAACTCTGTCTTTCTCAAACATATAGTGATAATTAGACAAACAGAAATATGGTAGACTATTGAAAACGGATAAAGTTTGGGAAATTCTAAGATCTCTCCCTTCAGCAGAAATGTCTTGGCAGAAGTGACTTGCCACCCTTCAATGAGGTTGCTTCACATTTTTAACTTGAATTAGGTTTTCATGAAGCTTTTATCCTTCCCAGAAATAGTACATATCTGACAAGTACATCTAGTTTAACAGGTGCCACCATAAACAATAAACACGCAGATAATTGAAAATGAAACTTACAGTAAGACTTGGCTTGACTCAGAACATTAGTGATCTTATCTGTGTCCACAGATTGCTACAGTCCTACTTCAGGTTCTGATACATGTCATAAGAATCAATGTGCACAGTCAACTAGTGGTTATATAACAAAGAAATAATTCTATTTACATCAGTTTTGGGTCTTCAGAGCTAGAGCCCAAGAAATTGAGCTTCTAGAATTTTAATTTCAGAAATGCCCCAACACTAGAGAATAGAAGATATCAAGGGCTATAATATAGGATGGGGGTAAGGTATATTATCGGCATAAGTGGTATTTTTACTTACAAAAAAAGCAGTACCGGAACGAGTGAATTCCTGAAATGTCAGAGATTATTCCAAAAGGGTGGTATGTCTGAGATATAAGCACTGGAGTAAGTGATTTGCAGTTATTATCTCACTTAAAACTCAAAAAAAGGTAGCATTGTAATCAACATTTCACAAGTAAGAAAACTGAGCTGTGTGGCTTTCCACAAAACATGTAACACATTTAAGCCTTAGTATTCACATTTGTTAAATGATTATAATAATATTACTTATTAATATTAAAATAGTGTGTTATTTTATTAACATTTTTTTTCATCTCAAGCCTGATAGATTGAAGGTGCTCCATAAATAACTGTTGAATTAAGGAATAAATTAACAAGTAAGAAAAACAAGGG
>NW_006300375.1:907768-923135 GCF_000327345.1 Myotis davidii
CGGAAGCAGTTCACCTAAGGAACCAATTTTTCAGGTGAACAGCTTATGTTTTCACCACTGAGATTTCCTTCTGTAATTTCCTTACCATATCTGTGGAGCCAAAGCTTTTTGCTGAGACAGCCAGTGTTTTTCTCTCCCTCTCTCCTATCAAAACACGTTCAAAATGTATGTTTCAACCTTAATGACTTGCATCTCAGTGTGAACTAAAAACTCTCTCTATATATAGAGTGTATACATATATATTCTATATATGCACATGTATACCAGTATTTTTACTTTGTGTTGCATCTTGTATTCACCTAATGCTCTGTCACTTAGAAAGTAATTTAGAAGGATATTATCAGATAATATTGACTAGAAAGTCATTTAAAGATTATTTTTAATCATTATGGCTGACACTTAATGAACACTTATTCTAAAGCACCATGTATATTTAGGTAAAGCACCTCAAAATCTGTTAGGTGATAATTTTAATTGCAAAATTTTACAAATGAGGAAATTAAAGCCCATAGAAGTTAATTTTAAGTAATCTGATAATGTAAGCCAGTCAATTAGTCAAGAATGTGAACCTGGAAAGCTTGATTTTTACCAATTGTCATACTTTACTACCTTCTTTGAAGAATACAATTCAGTTAAGTGCAAATATGGGCATGATTTAAAAAAACAAAAACAAAAAACAACTTTCCCTCCCATCTGGAAGAACATAGTTCCCTTCGTCAGATGCTACCATTGCCGTCAGTTTTTGCCTCCCTCCAGAGATATCGTATATACACACAAATATGCATAAAATTAAAATGCGTGCATATGTAGCCTCCTTTTTTATGTTAAAAAGTCCTTTGGAATCTGAATATATTAATTTGGTGTCTTGGGACCCACTGTAGCATATAAAATGTATATTAAACCACAAAACTAAAGAAATATTTGGCTCTTCTGTTTCATAATTTATTTCCAAGAACTATGACAACTCTGAGATTTTACCACATTTGCAAACTAACTCGTTGGCCAGTTTCATGGGTGCTGGCAGAAGACATGAGACTTCTGGATCAGATAGATTCATGGTTTCATTTTCATGTCAGTTCTCCTTGTCCCAGTGCCCAGGCAGCCAGTGTGAAAAGGCCCAGATGGATGTGGCTGCACAGTAGGTTTGCATCACAGCTAAGAAATGTCAAGATGAGTGAACCTAATTTTTTAATGGGCTGCAAGTAAGTTTACCTGACCTTCACTTTGAAGAATGCAATCTCTCAGTCTTACAAGAGTATTACACAAGTGTCCTTGAAATGAAATGCCCAGAGTCAAAGGACAGTTAGTGCATTTGCTTACAAAAAGGAACACATATGTGACAGAATCGTGAAGAATCACCACCCAAGCCTCCTAGTTGTAGAACTTCGCATACCTCTTAGGCTTTCTGAGCCTGCTTTCCTAATCTGTAAAATAATGCTATTTGTCATTTATTTGTATAAAGATGAAATATAAAATGTACTTAAATTGCATTATGAACGGCAAAGTAGCTCAGACAAGTATCACTGTTGATATTCCTATCGTCCTTGCAATCACATACATAAGCACTTTCCTACAATCAGCAAGTGCATGACCAATTAGACAGATATTAACTCTGGCAGGATGCTAAGATGTGGTCGCCTGGGGCATAGTGCACATTAAGTCTGAGTGATAGATTTGGGTTATTTGGGGCCCAGCCCAGGGAGAGTTATAATAAAACAAAACAAATTACAAGGCAAGATGTTAATTCACGATTAGGAAATCTAACTCCTAAAAGAATAGGAAATATTTGCCTCCTGAGAAATGCAAATATATTTGCAGTATTTGATTATGTGGCTTGTGCCATTTATAACGATGTGAAAAACAGCTTAACTAACACATGGAGACATAACGATGACATACAATAAACCACCTAGCTATCTTACCTGTGCCTAAAAGAAGAGCCCTTACTAATAGCTGATGTTTGAGTCTATATAAATAACACTGCTTAATTATTCTAATTAAGTAATTAGACTCAAAATATAATGTGTATTACCCAATATAATAAAAGGCTAATATGCAAATTGTCCCCTCGACCGGGAAGTCGACCAGGAGTTCGACCAAGGGGCGGGACCGACCACCAACCGTCCACAGCCCCACCCTCTGGCCACCACCACCCCTGATCACCACCCCCCTCATCAGGGGTGGTGCCGGCCAAACTCCCGCATCCCCTACTCCCTACCCCCCAACCCCTATCTGGGTGGGCCAGCCAGCCCAACCCACTTGTGCACAAATTTGTGTACCAGACCTCTAGTTTAATATATTGTTTCATATATCGAGTTAACATTCCTACCTGTATCTTCATTTAACATATATATATATATTTATTTTTAGTGTCCATATTTATACATTTAAATTATTTCTTAAAAAAGAAACTTTAAAAAATAAGGTTTAAGTTATATGTTTAGTTACATGTCTTTCTGGATTTATTTATTTATGTTCATTTATCAAATTAATGAGGGACACATTTACTTTGCTGGTGGAATGTAAAATGGTACAGCCACATATGAAGAGGGTGCAGCAGCTCCCTACAAATGTAAACATGCACTTATATGAATCAGCAGTCACATTCTTAGGCCTTTGTCACAGAGAAATGAAAACTTATATTTACAAACATACATACAGACATACATATATACATACATTCCTGTACATGAATGTTTATAGCGGCTTTATTTACAATAGAAAATTTCTAACAACACATCTAATACCCTTCCTTTGGGAATTCTAATACATCTATATAATGAAATACCACTCACCAATAAAAAAGGAATGGACTGTTAAAAACATCTATCAACATGAGAGAATTTCAAGAGCATTATTCTTAGTTTAAAAAAAGTCAATCTCAAAATGTGTATACTGTACTATTCCTTTTATATGGCATTTGAAATGAGAAAAACATAAGATTGAGACCCCATTCGTAGTTGCCAGGGGACTGCTAGAGTTTGTGTATGTGATGGGTTGTAGTTACAAAGAGATACCATGTTAGAGTTGGTTCATGGTGATGGGACTGTTCTGTTTCTTAATTTTGGTGGTGGTTACATAAAACCATAAATTACATAAAATTGCACAGAACCCTGTATTCCCACAAATAAATGCAGATGTTAAGAGAGTTATGCCCTGGCCAGGTGGCTCAGTTGGTTGGAACCTCATCCCATTCCCACTGGCTGCAGATTCAATTCCCAATCAGGGCACATACCTAGATTTTGAGTCGATTCCCAGATGGGGCATGTACATGAAGCAACTTATCAATGATTTTCTTTCACATAAATGTTTCTCTCTCTCTCTCTCTCAAAAGCCTATCAATAATGGTGAAGAATTAGTCTATTAATCAGTAATGTACCATTTCCTAGTGTTGATATTATACTGCAGCTATATAAGATGCCACTCTTGGGGAAAAGTGGGTGAAGAGTGTACAGAAATCTGTACTGTTCGTGAAACTTCCTTTGTGTCTATGAAATAAAAAGTTCTTTTTAAAGTTTATTGTAATTACCTAAAAAGAATAAACAGTATTTATTCTTGAATGCTTTTTAATTATGTGCATGTGAGAGTGCATGTGTATGTGTATCTCAGGAAAATTGATCCAAATATAATAACTACTAAATCTTATTATCCCTTTTTAGCCTATTGATAGGATGTGTGCACATGTGTTCCTGTGTATACATTTATATACACATGTAATCAACATCTGATCTCTATCAGAAATATATGAAAACAAGCATCCATTTATTTATGTTTGGAAATTAAATTAGCACATTAATCTAAATTATCTCTTTTTCACTAAATTTATTTTCTGTAAAACTTCTAATTTATATTCTAATTTCAAAAAAAGATAGAACTAAATCTCAAGTTCCTCTGTACATGGTGTGACCACACTAAGGTGCTCTGTACCACTCACAAAATCAGTCCCTCGTTTGTTTTTTTGAATTTTAAAGTATATTTGAAAAGAAACAGGTTCCTGTGGGCTTGGAATATCTGAATAGAATAGTATTTGAGGGGAAATTACCTATTCACTCACTCCAACGTATACAAAAACTAATATGAGCTTTTTCTGGGAACAGAATTCAAAATGAGAGGAATGAGAAGAGGACAAGAAGCTCCCAAAGAAGATAAAGAAGAGAAAACTGAAGACAGATGGTGCTGAACTGAGGCTTTTTTTTTTAATGATGGAAGCTCAAGTGTTGCTTCCATTTCACTGGGTTGGGCCAGGTTACACAGCTTTGTGGTTTAATGAATTGGTGTGTCAGGCCACTTAGGCAATTATTGAAGATCAACATCCAAAAAGGCACCTAGAAATCACTACAATGCAAGTAAACACAGAGAGATTATGCTTACCAGAGCCTTTTTAGGTGAAAGAATTATATGAGATTGGGGGAATCCCTTGATTATGTATTTAAGCAGATGAGTAAACAACTGGCAAGTCATCAAGTATTAATAGAGAAACATTAAGAAAGGCTCTGAGAAATGGAGCCCATTAACCACAGGATTATTTGCCTTGCAAGTAGAATATGTGCCTAGAAGCAGATTTTTTTGAAAAAACAGGAAGAGAATGGTCATGCCCTCCAATGAATGACCCTCCCCCTTTTCTGCCACAAAGAAGTCAACCTTTTTCTATGTGAATAGAAAATAGAATAAATATTGAAAGCATATTGGCTTGAAGGAATTTGAAGGAATGCCAATTTATTATCTTGCCTAGGGTATCTGTCTAGTCCTGGTGGTATACATTATATATCTGTGTGCAAACTCACTCACAAAGATATACAAATATACAGAGAGTAGTTTTTCCAACAGACGAGAATACTGCTGACAGTGCAATAACTCTCCCGAAAATGGTGGCTTGGGATTTTACACTCTCTTTTGGCCTTCCTCATTTATGTCTGACGGTACTAGTGTTGGCACAGAAATACACAGCATGTATATACAAAACATTTATATCAGCTTAGGATTTGGTATTCTTCTTTATCACGCTGGAAACATGCCACATGGCAAATAGACTCAGTGCTTATACAACAGAATTCTTTCCGACCTTCCTTCTTCCCTGAGTGTAAGATTACATTCATTTCTTTGCTTCTAGAAACCCATGTAACTCTGTCCACTATAAGTTGGCAAGACATTCCAACGACGCAGAGCATAGATAAGTAAAAATTTCAGGCCAACTGTTGTTCATGGCTAAGTCTATTTTTTCATTACAGAAAAGAGAATCATTTTATTATTATTATTTTTACAGAAAAGCAGACATATTTCTGTATGGCAACAATGCAGTCTTTTGACTGTTGTGAATAAACATTCAAAAGTATTTGTATTCTCAGTTCCTGCATTTTAATTTTTCCTTGGTTGCCTTTTTTTTTTTGGTTGCAATTTATTCCTGAGAAATTACATATATTTGTATATACACACAATCATATATTTATATTTATTCTCAACCAGCAATGCAACCAGAATCATATATATGTGTGTGTGTTAATGCACTTTCATATCTGTGTGTGTGCGTGTGTGTGTGTGTTAATGCACTTGTATATCTGTGTGTGCGTGTGTGTGTGTGTGTGTGTGTGTTAATGCACTTTTATATCTGTGTGTGTGCGTGTGTGTGTGTGTGTGTGTGTATTTTTGAGAAAAGAGAGGCTGAGCATAATATTTATTTTTTTTCTGCTAATTTGAAAATACTCCAAATAAATTTACTTTCTATTGGTGGTTAAAGTTTGAATTACTATTTCAAAAAGCCTCTGAGAGCATAGCTAGATATTATGAACCAGTCATTTCTTTACTTAGACACTACGTAAATATTTATTTCTTACATATTAAACCCTCTCCTAAATTCTGAATAGAAACACAGACAAGGCCCTATGAAATGCATGAACTAGTAAATAAAAAGGCAACAAGTAGGTGCACAAATATATGTATTTATATATAATTATAGTGTAATAACTACTATGATGGAGAATCATAAACAGTTGTGTTCAACTTTGTAATAGCTGCCCTTTCTCTTATTTCAAACTCTACACATTCCATTATGATTAGAATTTGGCTTCTCATGTAGATTTGTCTACAGGGAAATAACATGTTTCATTATAAATTGAAAATCTAGCCCTCTTGATAGTTTTATTATGGATTATAAAATCAAAAATTGATGTTTTGTGTTTATGAAAAAGTATGAATTCTTAGTATAATGCATATAATTGCAAGTGCCATAGACTTTCGTGCACAGATGGGATGTAAGCCCACTCCTCTATGTAGCTCCTTCTGCCAACACGGTCTAGTGTAAGGTAGTAATAAAGAATCAAATGTACTTGTTTATAAGTTCTGGAAGTAGACACATTAAAAAACAACTAAAATGTCATTAAGATAGGCCATTATTTATTAGCCCTCAATAAATAAAGCCAGTAATGTGTCACACAAATATTTGAACTTCAAAAGTTGCAGTCATATTTTCCAGTTCAATACATTATAAACCACAATTTCATGAATCACACACTGCTTAATTTCTCTGCTCAAGTAAATTAATCTACTAAGATCATATGAATTATTTGTAAACTGTAGATATCAAGTGACAGTTTTGCAAAGTTATTTGGGCTTACTTGGATTTTTTTTGTACATAATATTTAAAATATCACTGCATTATGTCTAAATCCTTCTGTCAGGCATGTGTATATACTTTCGGCCAATTTAACTTAAAATTAGATTAATTTTTGGAATGATTTTGAAATAATGGTGCCCAAACTGTAATACCAGTGTTCCTAGGTGCATGTCATTCTGAAATCCTGTGACAAATATTACTATAAAACTTTTATTAAATCTGATTCTAATACATTTACTTAAGTGGAACCCTTTGCCTGTATTTTCATTAAATAGATGTATTTAAAAGATACAAATATGACCCAATTGAATAATGTACTTCCATCTTCAACATTATAAGAATCGTCAATTATTTAGCAGCCACTTTTAATGTCTTAGTAGTTTTGATATATATTTACAACTGGATGATGTTTGAAAAATTGAAGTCTAGAAATATTAATAGCTTGACACATTTCTACTTAATAGCTAACTAGCTGTGCAGTCAGGACCACATTCAAACACTCCTAAATCCTGGCTTTCTATAGTTTTTTGAACTATGCTACAAAACATTAAGAATAATCACTCTTAAGAATTTTATACCTTTTATAGTCCACAATACTTTTCTTTTTTTCCTTCATGTTCTAACCACAAATCACCCATCTAATACAGAAAAATAAAAAGTTACTCTGATTTTTAAAATAATTTCGCTTTTCTTATGAAAGATTGCAGGTTTTTTAAAGGAAATTATTCCATTTGTAGTTTCTTCCAGAAGGGAATGGCTGCATTTTTTTCCTTTTGCTGCCAAAGTGGCCCATCAAAATATTTCCACTCCAAATAGAATAAATTGTATATTCAAAAATTCCAGTCAGAGTCTCAAATAAAGGTTAATTATTTTTGTGCCGTGCCTTGTGAAAGGAGGAATTGTTTTGCTTAGAACACATATTTAATTTTCTATGAATAATTTAGATATGTAAGTCCTACAGGAATTGGAAAGCTTACTTATTTATTCATTGTTTAAATATAAAATATACTAAATGTTCAAAAAGTTAGAATTAGTTTAGTTCTAGTAATTGAGTTTGAGATTTGGATTCTATATTTATTATTTTCTTTCTAAAAAGAAGTATGTTCGCTGTTGATTTAGCATGATATTTTTAAAAATTATGAGCATATGGTAGTTTACATTTTAAAATTCAGTTTGATTAATAGTAAACTCTTAAAATGTCTTTGTACAATAAATCTGACTTTTAAACACTTCAAAAAAATAAAAGGAAAGAAAATCTTTACAGGAAACTGGCCTCAGATACACTGTGGATCTGTCTCATAGAGAAAGAAGTCATAAAAATATACAGCAAAAGGACATCAGAAAGAAAAAGTAAATATTTTCTATGTAAAACCCAAAAGGATATTTATTATCCTAAGATACACTACTTGCCTTTCCAAAGCCAGAAATATGATTAAAAATACAATAAGTGGGTATCTTAGATTTTTAGTTAGATCACTCTTCAATTACTTGTTGATTATTGCTGTGTAACTAATTAACTTTGAAAAAGAAAGCACCTATGGTCCACAGTGTCCTATTAAATTCTGTCATTAAGTTATTTATTAAATTATATATTTACACATTTATTAAATTATATATATATATATTTCTCTGCCAATTGAATTAAATTACTTTTGCATAGAATCTGTCTTATTCTTTAAATGCTTTCAACACTTTGAGAGTCACAAGTACAAAATAGATATTTAATTAACTCTTTTTAAAAATATCTTTAAAGATTTTATTTTTTTAGAGAAGTTTTAAATTTATAACAAAACTGGGAGGTAGGTACAGAGATGTTTCACATATGCCTTGCCCCACAGATGCAGTCTTCCCCATTATCAACATCCCTGACCAAAATGGTATTTTTTTTTACTGAGGATGAACCTATGTTGACATATCATAATGACCCAAAGTCCATCATTTACCTAAAGGTTCACTCTCAGTGCTGTACATTCTACAAGTTAGAACAAAATGTATAATGATATATATCCATTATTATATCACACAAAGTTCTTTTTAGTGCCCTGTAAATCCTCTGTGTTCTGTTTACACATCTCTCCCCAGTCCTTTTCAACTCCTGCAACCACTATTCTTTTTATTGTCCTCATAAGTTTGGTTTTTCCAGGATCCTGTATAATTTAAATCCCAGTATGCAGGCTTTGCAGGTTCGCCTCTTTCGTTTAGTAATATGCATTTCAAGGTCTTCATAGCTTGATAGCCCATTTCTTTTTAAAAGTGAACTAAAGGCCCGGTGCACAAAATTTGTGCAAGAGTAGGCCTTCCTTCCCCTGGCTGCCAGCACAGGCTTCCCTCGGGCACCTGGGACCTGGGCTTCCCTCACAGAGGGAGGCCCCACCAACCCACTGCATCCCACTGGTCGGTGGCCTGGGCCTCCCTCTGCAGGGCAATATTGGGGCGATAACCAGCCCCCGACCAATCGCATTGCACCCACCTTGGCTGGCCTGGTGCCAGTGGGTGTCATAGCGTGGTCCCGAATGTTCATCCGATGTTTGTTCTGCCGTTCGGCCTATTTGCATATTACACTTTTATTATATAGGATAATATTCCATTATCTGCATATGCCATAGTTCATTTATCTATTCATTTACTGAAGGATATCATGGTTGCTTCAAAATTTTAGCAAATATAAACAAAGCTACTATAAACATCCATGTGCAGGTTTTTGTGTGGATGGACATTTTTAACTCTTCTGGATGTTCCAAAAGTGTGATTAGTAGATCATATGGTAAGAGAATGTTTTGTCTTATAAGAAACTGTCTTCCAGAGTAATTGCACCATTTTCTTTTTCTTTTCTAATATATATTTATTGATTTCAGAGAGGAAGGGAGAGGGAGAGAGAGATAGAAACAACAATGATAAAAGAGAATCATTGATCAGCTGCCTCCTGCATGCCCCACACTGGAGTTTGAGCCCACAACCCAGGCATGTACCTTGACCGGGAATCGAACCATGATCTCATGGTTCAAAGGTCGACGTTGAACCACTGAGCAACATGAGCTAGGCTGTACCATTTTCATTCCGATGAGTAATGAATGAGAATTCCTGTTGCTCCACAACCTATCCAGCATTTGGTGTTGTCGGTATTCTGTAATTTAGCTGTCCTAATACATTTGTAATGGAACCTAATGGTTGTTTTAATTTGCATTTTTGTGATGACACATAGATGGAGCATCTTTTTATATGCTTTTTTTTTGCCATTTATATATCTTCATTGGTGAAGTGTCTTAAAGTCTTTGGCCCACTGTTAATCAGGTTGTTTGTTTTCTTATTGTTGAGTTTTATAAGTCCTTTGTATATTTTTGATAACATATCTTTATCAAATGTGTCATTTGCAAATATTTTTCCTAATCTATGGCTTGTCTTCTAACTCTCTTGATATTATTTTTCATAGAGTAGAACTTTTTAATTTTAATGTAAGTCCAGCTTATCAATTATTTCTTTCTTGGATCACATCTTTGATGACTTATCTAAAAGGTCTCACCATAAGTTTATTCCTATGCTATCTTCTAAATAATATTTTATTATATTTATTTAGTTATTTTGGTACTAATGTATATGGTATCATGTTTTTAATTTCAACATCCACTTGCTATTGTTGTTATATAGAAAACAATTTACTTTTGTATAGTGTAGTCTTGCTATAACCATTTCTTAGTTCCAGTTTTCTTAATTATTCTTTTGTATTTTCTACACAGACAATCATGTCATTTGTCAAAAGTCCTATATATTTCTTCGCAAACTATATACCTTTAATTATCTATTCTTGTTTTAGCGAAGACTCGCAGTGCAATATTGAAAAGAAGTGGCAAGAAAGGGCACCCTTGTCTTGTGACTAGTCCTAGTGGTAAAGCTTTTCGTTTCTCACCATTGGGTATGATGCTCACTGTAGGTATTTGTGGGTTGTCTTTATCAAGTTTAAAATGTTCCCAGAATAGGTGTTAGATTTATCAAAATTTTTTCTGCATCTATTGATTATCATGTGTCTATATTTTTCGGCCTGATATAATAAATTACATTAATTAATTTTTGAATGTTAAACACATACAGGTTTTGTCTCTAAAACATGGACATTTTCATTGAAACTTTGACCACAGCAGAACAAAGACAAGATCAATATAAAGTTCTGACCTGAGTTCTGTAGAAATTCTTTATAGGGCTACGTCTTTATAGTGATACAAGTTATAGTGCTGTATAGTAGTTACAGCAGAGAATTCAGAACAGTACCATAAGATTGATTATTATGAACATTTAAAAACTGGAGAGCATTATGCTAATCGAAATAAGCCAGTCAGACAAAGATAAATATCACATGATCTCACTCATTTGTGGGATATAATAAATAACATAAGCTGATGAACAAAAATAGAACCAGAGTCATAGAAGCATCGAACAGACTGCCTAACCTATGAGGGAAGGCAGGTGGTGAGGGGATAAGAGATCAAACAAAAGACTTTTATGCATGCATATGAGCATAACCTATGGATACAGATGGGAGGGGGGTTTTGAGGGAGGGCATGTGATGGGGGTGGGGATGGCTGGGGAGTGGTCTATTAAGGGAGGGTATGTGATGGGGGTGGGGATGGCTGGGGAGTGGTCAATGGGGAAAAAAGGAGACTTATGTAATACTTTAAACAATAAAGAATTTAAATTTAAAAAAGCCAGAGTACTTGAAATCAACTCCAAAAGTGGCCTAAATTATTAAACTTATAATTATGTATTTTGTAACTTCAGGATTTGGAATGAGGGAAAACAGAGAGTGAAGGCACAGCCAATAGCATTTGTAAGAGCATACTGTTGTTGAACAAACAAAAAGAAAATAATGAGTTTCAGAAAACATTACAATTAAAAGAAAATATTTAAAGAATTGTGCCAAAGTGCAGCTCGGGTCATACCAGCTTGCCTGAAACTTACGGAGAAATTGCTTTAGGTACAGAATTAATAGAGGGTATAGACGAATAATGTTACAAAGGTGAAGGGGTGCTCTTAATTCAGAGTTTTCAGATACTAGATGTCTAGTTAGATGGGTGAAATAGAGACTAATGTTTATGATTTATGTTACAGCTCCAGAAGAGAACAATGGGTTAGGGCAGTGGTCGGCAAACTCATTAGTCAACAGAGCCAAATATCAACAGTACAACGATTGAAATTTCTTTTGAGAGCCCAATTTTTTAAACTTAAACTATATAGGTAGGTACATTGTTATTAACTTAATTAGGGTACTCCTAAGCTGGCCTTTGCTAAAAACGTCCTCAATCTGATTGAGGTACGTTCGCTGAGGTTCACCCCTTCCAACACTCCCATCCACACTCGTCTTGCATACTTGTTTTGTCTAACTTTTGTCACCCATACGCGATTTGCAGATGCGACTAGCACTAACCACTGCACCATGAGACTGCTGAGTGGCTCACTCAACTCGTGCATTAATCCTGCGCACCTCCCCCTGCGCTGTGTCTCCCATCGCCCAACTTTTGGACACCCCCCACTTCTTCTAACGCCACTTCTTCAAAATAGACTCGCCCATGCCGAAAGCCCAGGCTGAAAAACCAACTTCCGTGCATGGGCCATGAAGTTTCAATCGCACTGTACGTGCGTGCCCATACGTGGTATTTTGTGGAAAGAGCCACACTCAAGGGGCCAAAGAGCCGCACGTGGCTTGCAAGCCACAGTTTGCCGACCACTAGGTTAGGGAGTTCATAGGTCAAGGAAAAGATGGAATGTATCAAACTTGATAGAGGATGACAGTTATGCTGTCTTTATTGCTTTAGATAAGATCACTAGGGGACTTTCAATTGCACCTTTATGTATAAAGGTCTTGGAAGTTGTCATGTCCATCCTCATAATAAGAAAAAGTTGGGGAAACTTAGAATCAATTAGTTGTCTTGGGCCTACAGGAGAACTGACACTTAAGAAAAAAAAATCCAAAAATCTTTGACCAGAGACATTCAGCACCCAAAATCTACCTTACCTGGGGCAGAGCCTGATAAAAACATTTCAAAGGCAATTTTAAATAATGATTGGAGGCTGAGTTAGGCAGCAAGGGAATGAGAAATTCTCCGGGCCACAGTCTTAGAGAGATCTGTGTATTTTCAACTTTCCCCCAGAAACTCTACCAGGTACTTATGGGCGGGTGTCTATTGAATTTCCTCATGACTGTGTGGAGATGGGGATGGAGATGCTAAGAGCATTGGGAAATATACTACCTCCAGAAATTATATCTATTCTTCAGGGGAAAGGACTTTGTCATAGCATAGTTCTGAATTCTTACTCCATTTAGGGGAAGGTAATTCCTCTCATTGCAGTACCCCTTCCCCTTGAGTCTCACCTAAGTGGAAAAAAACAACAAAATGAAATAAAACACACAGTAAACAGGAGCTTTAAGGATATAGACATGCAATTTGCTGTACCAGAGAAGATAGGGACCAATGGGGAACAATGTTATCACAGTCCTGAGATAGGGCCACTAAAAGACTGAAGTTTAAACATAAGATTATAGAACACTCACCTTCCCCCACATACTACCACCAGGACTCTAGGATAATAACAGCAAATACTAAAGAGCTGTAAGATACAACCTCTGGCTGAGGAGGGTCCTTAGGGAAGCCTTAGGCCGAGAGGAGACGGCAATAAGGACACTAGAAGAACTGGAAGCCGATGGTCCCTAGAGCAAACATTAAAAGCACAACCCAGCTCCAGATGAACACAAATCATTATGTTAAAAGCCTGTTTACCTCAGTTCCTATTACTTGACAAATCATGTCTGGCTTTCAGCAAATAAAAACAAAACATGCCAAAAGCCAAGAGAAAAAAACACAGTCTGAAGAGAAAAAGGCATCATCAGAACCAGAGTCAAATGTGACACAGATGTTGAATTTATCAGACAGGGAATTTAAAATAACTATGATCAATATCTCATGGATCCTAATGAAATGAATAGATACAATGAAAGTACATATGGGTAATGTAAGCAGATGGATGGAGACTATGAATGAGTCAAAAGGAACTCATAGAAGTAAAAAACACAATAACAGAAATGAAGAATTCCTTTCATAAGCTCATCAGTAATTTGAAGAAAGGTCAATGGAAATTTCCTAAACCATAATGCAAAGAGAAAACACAGTATGAAATAAAAAGGAACATAACATTGGATATCTCTGGGGAAATTTCAAAAGGTGTTACATGTACATAACTGGAATACCAGGAGAAGAAAGTGAGAAAAGAGCAAAGGAAATACTGAAACAAACAATGACCAATAATTTTTCTAAATTATTACAGACACCAAAACACAGATCCACAAGCCAGTGTGGAGCACAGAAAGCAGGATCGATATTAAATTAAAAAAAAAAAAAACCACCACAACCATTACATATTAGTATTCAACTAAAGTAAG
This sequence comes from Myotis davidii, assembly GCF_000327345.1. Lineage (NCBI taxonomy): Eukaryota > Metazoa > Chordata > Mammalia > Chiroptera > Vespertilionidae > Myotis > Myotis davidii. The sequence continues at coordinate 921,805 of NW_006300375.1, forward strand.
CAATGACAAAGAGAAAATCTTAAAAGAAGCCAGAGGAATAAAACCATTTTATCTATAGAGGAACAATGATATTAAATACATTGGAATGCTATCAGGAACCAAGAAGAAAGTAGAGTAAAATATTTACAGTTTTGAAATAACTTTCCCTAGAATTGTAGATACAGAAAAAGTGTCCTTCAAAATTGAAAGTTAAACACATTCTTAGTCCAATCAAAAGTGAAGGAATTCATCTACAGCAGATTTGCACCTGCAAGACATATTTAAAGAAATATGGGGAAGAAGATGGTGAAAAAAACAAATTAAACTTCTAGAAAAGAAAAATAGGTTTTAAAATTTAAAAAATCAATGGAACAATAGAACTAACCCATGGAAGAGAACATATTTGAACTGTGGCTTAGATATTAAGAAACCTACAGCGAGTAAAGGAGGTAAATTGGACAAAAGGTGACAAAAGGAGGAGAGGTGAGAATTTCTAATATATATCTAAATAAGGAAAGAATAAAGCAAAATGAATGTGAAGCAATTTTTTTGAGAAAAAATTATGGAGATATTTCAAGAACTGATAAAAACTCCACAAATTTATAGTTAAAGAAGACATAAGATATACCAAGTTGTATGAGTAAAAATATATTCAGTGACATAGTGTGGTAAAGCAGTAAGTATCCAAAGATACTGGGAGGATCTTAATAGTAGATCAAGATAAAATATAGATTACTTATCTATCTATATAAAAGCCTAAGTGACCATTATGACCGAACAACCAGAACAACTGGAACGACTGGAACAACCAGTTGACCAGTCTCTGTGACAATCACCAGGGGGCAGATGCTCAATGTAGGAGCTGCCCCCTGGTGGTTAGTGTGCTCCCACAGCCAACCTCCCATGGCCGGCCAACCGCCTGAGGTCCCTCCCCCTGGCCTTTGTCCCCAGGGTGAGATGGGAAACCAGGGGTGGGAGGCAGTGGACGTGGCCCTTTTCCCAGAGTGGCTGAGGGCCGCCTGAGGTCCCTCCCCCTGGCCAACTGGCCCCCATCAGCCCCTGATGCTAAACCATTTGTAAATGACCTGCTTCTGGATTGAGGTTTCATACATAGCAGAGCAGCTCCCTCGCTGCAATTGATTGAAAGTCAGCCCTGGATACAAGGGTTTGTCTCTCTCCCATCCTCTCCCTTCCCCAGGGGCTGCCTGCCCGCTGCGGTAGTGGCATGGCGGCAAGAGAAGGAGGGGAGGAAAAGGCAGGGAACTGCACAGTGGTGGGGTAGCATTGGTGTCCAGTGTCCATTTCTTCCATGCCTGGCCCGGTGACCATCGCCTCCTCTCCCACCCCCACTG
>NW_006300375.1:923176-924857 GCF_000327345.1 Myotis davidii
GCCCCAGGATGATGGGAAACCAGGGGTGGGAGGCAGCGGACGTGGCCCTTTTCCCAGAGTGGCTGAGGGCCGGCTGCCTCCTTGGAGCCAGCGGCCAACCTCCTGTGGTCCCATCCTCCCCCTCCGCCCCCACCCCATGTATGAATTCATGCACCGGGCCTCTAGTACTCCCATCCTCTCCCTTCCCCAGGGGCTGCCTGCCCGCTGCGGTAGTGGCATGGCGGCAAGAGAAGGAGGGGAGGAAAAGGCAGGGAACTGCACAGTGGTGGGGTAGCATTGGTGTCCAGTGTCCATTTCTTCCATGCCCAGCCCGGCGACCATCGCCTCCTCTCCCAACCCCACTGGGGCCTTTGGGCCCCAGGATGAGATGGGAAACCAGGGGTGGGAGGCAGCGGACGTGGCCCTTTTCCCAGAGTGGCTGAGGGCCGGCTGCCTCCTTGGAGCCAGCGGCCAACCTCCTGTGGTCCCATCCTCCCCCTCCGCCCCCACCCCATGTATGAATTCATGCACCGGGCCTCTAGTAAAAACCTATAAAAGACCAAGCACTTCTCACAATTATAAGGGAAGTGAAAAAGAAGTAAAATAATACCTTCAAAAGCTTTTTTTAAATTAATGGAAACTGTAATCAACTCAGAAAATGAAAAAAAAGATCATGAAGGTCATAAAATATAAAAGATATAGAAAGCACAATAATTTCAAAAGTAAGAAGAAAATATTGGGACAGTGTAAAGACAGTGATTATAAGAATGGACTGTATAAAACAGTAAAAAATCAACATTCAGCTATATGCTTCTTCTAAGACATACATAATAAATAAGGAAAAGTTGAAAGTAATAAAATGGGAGGATGGGGAGAACACCAGGAAAATAGTAGCCAAAAGAAACTGGAGTAGCTATATATTATTCTCAGAAAAATAGGTTTAGCACACAAAATCTCTTTATTAGAAATAGCTCTAGATAATAATTTTTTAAATGTTGAATTCACCAGAGAAATATGACAGGTCTTAATTTGTATTCACCTAATCTACAATAATAAAAATGTAATATGCTAATTAGACCAGACATCCTTTCTGATGACCTTCTGGACGAAGCCAGGGTCTGCGAGGGCTGAGGCAAGCCACTATAGCTGTGAGGGCTGAGCCCCTTGCATGAATTTCATGCACTGGGCCTCTAGCAAAACTTGTAAGACTCTAGGGAAAATAGACAAATCGGCTATTATAAAGGGATATTTCAACACACTTCTCTCTATTATTATAGGGGAAGTAAAGATAGAGGCTAGTAAAGATATGTAAGATTTGAACAGAACTCTCCCTTGGCTCTCATTTTCACTCAAAATGAAAACAAATATTTGTACTGACCCAGACCTTCTTTGAACTCAACCCCTCTTTCTCTTTCTAACCAGCCCCTCTCATTCAGGTTGCTCCAGCTCTTGGTCTGCTCACTCTAAAACTGCAAGGCATGGTTCTGCACTGGCTGCCTTCTCTGTGAAAAATGATCTTCAAGATTACTTCCCATCTTTGCTTAGACATCACCTTCTCATTGACCTCCTCTTTAAAACCCAATGTAATAATATTGTAATAACTGTATGGGGTCCGGTGTGTACTTTAAATACCAGGGGGACTACTTTGTAAATTATATGATTCTCTAACCACAACGCTATACATCTGAAACAAATAGAGAAT
>NW_006300375.1:925835-927900 GCF_000327345.1 Myotis davidii
ACTTAGACATCACCTTCTCATTGACCATCCTCTTTAAAACCCAATGTAATAATATGGTAATAACTATATGGGGTCCGGAGTGTACTTGAAATACCAGGGGGACCACTTGGTAAATTATATAATTCTCTAACCACTACGCTATACATCTGAAACAAATAGAGAATAATATTGAATGTGAACCATATTTGACAAGTAACTTAAAAATAATAAATAAAAATAAACCAATGCAAAACCCAACCTACTGTCCCTGCTTTAGATATTTCTTTTCACCTGCCCTATTATTTTAGTTAAAACTTTCTTCTTCTAACATATTACTTAATTAGCCATTACTTTTCTGCATTTACTGTGACTAGTCTGCCTTGGAACTTCATGCTTTTATGTAAATTGTATAAGGAAAGTGATCAATGTTTCCTTTAGAGATATCTATTAAGTGCTTAGAATAGTGTGTGTCACACAAAACATGTACTCAATAAATATGTGTAGATTGAATGAAAGGACCAGGACTTGGATTGTGATGGGCAAAGTTAAGCCAAGTAGAAAGAATGGGAAATAAAGGAAAAAAAATTCCCACAGGAATACAATTTTGAGACTGACAAGAAAGAAAAAATGGTGGAAATCAGAAAAAAAGCTGCAATAATGCAGAGTAAGACATTTGTGTTGCCATATGATGCTCAATTGTCAGACTAAGAATCCTTAAATGTTCTCTACTTAGGAATAATATTGATAGCAAGAATGGAGGATTCTGAGAATTTCCAGGTGGGGTTAATTAGGTTTTGAAAGCACATTCCTGTCCGTATAGAGATGAGCACATCATGGTACTCCATCTCTATGAATTTATGATCTAATGTGAGAGAAATATTTACCAGAAAAATATATTTATGCAAATCAAAGCAAGAAAGTAATATATCTAAACTTATTAATTTAAAAGTATTTTTCTTAATAAAAGCATAGCATTATGTTAGAAAACAATAGCATATAAAATGTTGCATAATACACGGGTATATATATCCCAAATTAAGAAAAATATTATTCAGATTCTGCAAGTACAAAAGGATTAGAATATTTCTTTTGAGAGGAAATGTTCTGCTAAAACATGAGACTCCAAGTTAGAATTTACCAATTTATTATCTTGCAATGCTGATAATTCCCTGATATCTAACTTGAATTTTTATCAGTTACTGAAATATGTAAACATTTCTTTGCTTATTGTTAATTTTTAACCTCATACATTTCTTTTTTTATCCCAAAGCCCTGTTTGTGGCCCCATCTATCCTTCTAAAAGCATTTCAATAGCATAGTCTCCTCCTCTACTATGTGACTGGAATATGTAAATAAACTGCTACCCAGCCAGTGCTCAATTCCCAGGAGGGGGTGTGCAGGAGGCAGCTGATCAATGATTCTCTCTCATTACTGATGTTTCTCTCTCTCTCTCCCTCTCCCTTCCTCTCTGAAATCAATAAAAATATATTTTAAAAAATAAGTTAGCTGCTTAGAATTTTTAGCACCCAGTGTTAACATCCTCCCAAAGCTAAAACTGTGATGAGAAAGCCAAGTGAAAAAAATGTGACAAGAGATTGTTTTAACTTTCTTTGGCCACCATGCAAAACTTAATATCAGAGTATCTCCAAGGATCCAAGGCTCATGATCTCTATAGAAGATTTCGTAATTCTGGTAATTTTGTTCAAGTTCATTTGACAGTCTTGGCTTTAAGAGATATTTGTGGAATTAGACAACAATGACAACTGGCCAGATGCCTAGTTTTAGAAACACATTACTTCTATCCAGTTTATAAAGCATTTTGCTTTGTCATTAATTTTTACAGCTGAAAGTTTCTTATATTAGACAGGAAAAATTGTGATTTTTCTCCCTTACTTTAGAGCCCTGAAAATCATATCCCTTTTTGGGGATTTTGCTCCTAATGTGTTGAGAACTTGATTTCATAGCATAGTATTAACTTCTGTCATTGCAGAAGTTGCTTTTTTACTACTTACTGTTTAGAGTCTATTGTTCTCATTCCATATACAGAGACAAACTCATGATGGAATCTAGGGAAAAAAATAACATT
>NW_006300375.1:929246-935795 GCF_000327345.1 Myotis davidii
AAGAGATTGTTTTAACTTTCTTTGGCCACCATGCAAAACTTAATATCAGAGTATCTCCAAGGATCCAAGGCTCATGATCTCTATAGAAGATTTCGTAATTCTGGTAATTGTGTTCAAGTTCATTTGACAGTCTTGGCTTTAAGAGATATTTGTGGAATTAGACAACAATGACAACTGGCCAGATGCCTAGTTTTAGAAACACATTACTTCTATCCAGTTTATAAAGCATTTTGCTTTGTCATTAATTTTTACAGCTGAAAGTTTCTTATATTAGACAGGAAAAATTGTGATTTTTCTCCCTTACTTTAGAGCCCTGAAAATCATATCCCTTTTTGGGGATTTTGCTCCTAATGTGTTGAGAACTTGATTTCATAGCATAGTATTAACTTCTGTCATTGCAGAAGTTGCTTTTTTACTACTTACTGTTTAAAGTCCATTGTTCTCATTCCATATACAGAGACAAACTCATGATGGAATCTAGGGAAAAAAATAACAATTTTTATTTGCAATTTTTATTACTTATCTTTTTAAGAAGGTTGCAGTAAAATGACTGAAATAAATATAGGAGAAATTTTGGTTTATCATTATTAAAGTATATATTTAAGTCTAAGAGAATCCAAAAGGTTTCTAATTCCCTTACTATCAAATGAATATAAGAAAATATATTTTACATTATTTCCTCAAATCAAAGACACCATGATTGTATGTGCCACCAAGACATCTCCAAATACTATCAATTATTATACAAAACAGCATGAATTCTAAGACAAATGATACACCTTGAAGTTAAAATAAATCATACAGTCTACCTTTCAAGTGATTTTTAAATGTGTTAAAGTATTACCCATATTTTGACATGTGTATCTTGGATTTAAGTGTTAAAATGGTCCTATCTGCCCTATTTTATGTGGAGGCAGTTGCATGAAATGAAACATATATTTATAGCAACTCCATATTGTTGTAGGATACAGACACATTTTTAATAGCAATTATAATTAACACAATATGTTTCTTCTTCATAGTATTAGACAATAAGTTGAAGATATTTTGAACAGAACAGTTCTGCAAAGAGAAACATATGTGCCATGAATATTAATGGAACTATTCTCGGCCAGAGATAAATTTGTTGGAGAATTAGATGTGAAAATTTATGGAGGAAGTTCTGCTCCCAGTAATGATAGAGTGGCTCTCTAATCCCACCTTTCCTCCAACAGACTATTATAATCTCTGGGGGATAAATCAATAAAATATGCAATTATCTGGAAGTGCTGGAGAATCATCAAAGCAGGTAGAAGATACTGCGGAGTCAGCAATTGGAAGATGGTACTGACACTGGGTGAGGTTTCCACTTTTATGAGCTTTTACCTGAAAACAGGCCTCCGTCTTACAGTTGTAAGAACTGTAGAAACTTTTTTTTTTAAATTATCTTTATTGTTTAAAGTATTACAGATGTCCCCCTTTTTTCCCTATTGATCCTCTCCATCCTGCAGCCTCCCAGGCCTTCACCACACTCTTGTCTGTGTCCATGGGTTATGGATATCCATAATAATAAAAGCATAACATGCTAATTAGACCAGACGTCCTTCTGGACATCCTTCCTCTGGACAAAGCCACAGCAGGCGGGGGCCACAGCAGAGGTGGCAGAGGCAGCAGAGGCCCCGGCGGCAGCAGCAGCGGGGGCGGTTGCGGGCAGGGGCCAGAGCCAATGCCCTCGCACAAATTTCGTGCATCGGGCCTCTAGTATGATTGTAAGTTCTTTGGTTAATCTCTTCCCACCCTCACTCCACCTTCCCTCTGAGATTCGTCAGTCTGTTCCATGCTTCTATGTCTCTAGATCTATCTTGTTCATCAGTTTATTTTGTTCATTAGATTCCACATATGAATGAGATCATGCGATAATTGACTTCCTCTGACTGGCTTATTTTGCTTAGTATAATACTCTCCAGGTCCCTCTGTGATGTCTCAGAGGGTAAGAGATCCTTCTTTTATTTTTTTATAGCTGCATAATATTCCATTATGTAAATGTACCACAGCTGTTTTATCCACTCATCTACTTGGATTGTTTTCAGATCTTAGCTACTAAATATAGCACCAGTATGAACACAGGGGTGCATATAATCTTTCTGATTGGTGTTTCAGGATTCTTAGGATATATTCCTATAAGTGGGATCACGGGTCAAATAGCAGTTCAACCTTACTGGTTTGAAAAACTGTAGGAAACAGTTTAGCAACTAGAAAGAAAAGGGGAAAGAGAAAGAAGAGAACCATATTATAAAAGCTCCATATTCTGTACATGAACTCTGTCCAAATCTGTCTAATACCTGAATGCATGTGGCAGGCTCCAAATAGCCCAGGCAAGACTAAAACAACTAAAATGAGATTTCAGCTGCTGCCCACTTCACGAGAGGCAGTTTTGCATTTGAATTCAGCCTAATTAACTGTGTACTAACACAAACAAAATCCAACAATCATTTGAAGAGTATAATCAAAACTGGAATCTATATAATATTTTCATTAACAATGCCAGGGAGAAAAAAAAAATTTGACAGGTATTCAAGAGACATTCCAACCAATCTGAGATAACCCAGATGCTGCAATTAGGCAAGGATTGTAAAAAAAATGTAATAATTATGTTCATGGACACAAAGGAAAATATGCTTATAATTAAAAAATAAATCTTAAAAGAGAAAATGAAAACAATTACAAAAAACAAATGGAAACTTTAAAACTGAAATGTACAAAAATCTGAGATAATTTATGTAATGTGCAAGATCAGAACTAAAAGAGAAAAAGAGAGAGAGAGAGAGAGGGAGAGAGAGAGAGAGAGAGGAGACTATAGCCAAAAACTGCTACATGTAAAGAAATAAAATTATCTTTAATCTTCATGTTCTTATTTAATGGCAAGAATAAGGGGAAAATGATGACAAGTTTGTGTTCATTAAGTAAATAACACCAAAAGAATATAATGAATCATGCAGTCTTTCATTTTACTTACTTCAGGCATTTTAAATTAGATTATTTTCAATTTACTTACTAACATGGTCTTAGAGGTGAATTTTCTTTCTGTTATTGCAATATCTAAGTGTTGCAGAATTGAATCTGAACAAATATTTAGAAAAATATTTTGAAATAATAAGTATTTAATGTATATATAATTAAAGTATTAACTCAACTTAATAGTGCCAGTGAAATTATAATGATAAAAATAAATAACTAAGAGTATAAAATTATTTTTTCTGTCCATAAACATTTTTATGTCCATGAACATTTTTTTCTGGGGAATAATAGACATTTATTTCTTGAAATATTATACTTTTCCCCCTTAAAGTAAGTGAGCATTTCCAAGACAGAAACAATCATCTTATTCACCTTTGTCTTCCTCAAACCTATTAATGAGGTTAACATATTAGATGCCAAATGTTCTAGCTTAAAAAAAAGTTACTATTCAAAATTCTAAATATGTCAATTAAAGGAGGAAATAGGTTTAGTTTTTGGAAAATTTTATTATTTTGATTTTATAGATAAGTAACAGTTTTCAACTCCTAATCTGTTTAAAATTAAAGTTAGAATAGGTAGTATTTTAAATGTAGCATTCTAAATTTATCTTATTTAGAAGGGTATAAAATATCTATTTCTATAGAAAGTGTTTTTATAAGATATGTGTGTTGTTTTCAAACAAATATTTATCCCATTATATAGGCTTTTGCCGGTAAACATTTAAAATTTTTATCAAAATTTTATGACTGTTTTCCTTTATACATTTTTGAACTTTCATAACACATGCACACTGATATCACATTGAATGAATAATCATCAAAGTTAAATTTCTAATTTTGAAAAAAATATATTTGAATTAAATTAAAATTTTAGCTTAAAGCAAATGATTGACTTTTGAGGGACCATGGTCTCTCATAGACTTAAGCTAACAATGTTAAAAAGAAAATTCAAAGGAAGAAAAATACTCTAATGAAAAATCATAAAAATGTTACTGGAGCATTTGATGTCCACATTCAGTGTTTTCCTTGGCTGAATGAGGAAACCCAAAGATCTAAAGGTGTTTTTATTTCTTTCTGAACAAGTTTGGAGAGTGTATCCCCAAAGTGAGAAAGGAGGAGGATAAAAGTAAGTACAGTAAAAAGAGACCATTATATTTTCAAAACTTTGATCTTTGCATAAGGAAGTAGTTGGAGCCTAGAATTACATAATGCTATTTGTACACAAAATCCTTAGAGAAACTTAAGAAATTTAGATATTACTCAAGAAATTTACATGGGAATGGTACTCTGTACCTATTCTGAATTACTCCAAATAATCAAAGTTAATGGATATATTCTCTGCTACTTCAATTCCTGTGATATGATCCCTTAGAGGTCCTTGTTTAAACACTACAACTAAAAAAATACTACAAATGTAGTGATGGTTTTTAAACAGTCACACTAGTGAGGATTATAGAGGAGATAGAGAGTTATTGGTAAGCACTAACTCCAGGAATAAGTCTTTCTTAAAAGCAAGTAATGGCAGGAGCTACATATTGTTTTTCTTTTTTCTTTCTGCTATGCGTAGGGTTCTTCAAATTTTAAAATCCAAAGTTTTATTCACATGCACACAATCATAGGAAATCAAGAAAGGTAAAGGTGACAAATTAGAAAATAACTTAATATGTTTTGTGCCTAATCTATTACTTTCCAAGTAAAAGTGGCATGCTCAAAAATAATTTATTATTATTACTATTAGTGCTTGCTAATTGTTTTCAACAGAAAATTAAATTTCAATAACATCTGAATCATATTTGCCAAATATAGCTTATTTTAATGGTATTTTATTTGTTAATATTTTTATTGATTTCAGAGAGGAAGGGAGGAGACAGAGAAACATCAATGATGAGAGAGGATCATTGATCAGCAGCCTCCTGCAAGCCCCCTACTGGGGATCGACCCCACCACCGGGCCATGTGCCCTGACTGGGAATTGAACCATGACCTCCTGGTTCATGGTCTATGCTCAACAACTGAGCCACACTCCTGGACTAATAGTTTTTTAAACAACAATCTTTTGATTTTATTTGTGAGTTGACTGCTTTTCTTCTCCATCTTGGTTTTTCTCTTTATTAATGTTGTTCTTCTACTCTTTTAGAGTGACCATGTTCTTCTACGTCCAGTGTCCAATTTCTGTAGCTCCAAGAGCCACCTTAACAAGTCAACCAACTCTTCCCGCTGTGTCATTGCCGCTTCATCAATGCCATTAAAATTAATCTCGTGCAGCATATCGAGTGAAGACTCAAGAGGCCTTATATTGCTTTCAAAATTGCTGTAACATCAGATCAAAAATTCTACTGAGCCTTCATGCTGCTTATAAAGCTTACCTTTCCCTCAGTTTCACAGTAAAAAATAATACTTCCACCGTGTGTGTGTGTGTGTGTGCGCGCGTGTGTTGATAAAAAACTCTGCAAGACTGCTTTGCACTCTACGTACATCCAGGAAAATAAGCACGTCTTCATTCATACAGGCTCACTGAAATGCCATAATTTTAAACTATGTATGAACTTGAACAGTGGTCCTGACAAATACTGTATGGTCCCCTTTCTTTCTAGGTGCTTATAGTTTTTCATCCCTACATCTTTTACACATGTCAATTGGTGTCATAAACATCCTTCCTTCCAATTCTGAGTAGGAAACATGATCACCATTTGAATAGATATCTGCACTCTCATGTTCATTGCAGCATTATTTACTATAGTCAAGGCCTGGAAAAAACCCAAGTGTCTGCCGAGAGACAAATGGATTAAAAAAAAAAGTTATATAGACAATGGAGTAATATGCAACCTTAAAAAGAAGGAAATTCTATCATTTGCAATAACATGGATGAAACTGGAGGGCTTTCTGCTTAAAAAATAAGCCAGACAGAGAAAGATAAATACTGCATGCTAACACTTATATGTGGACTCTAACACAAACAAACAGACAACAAACTCTTCCTCCCAAAACATTTTTTTCTCAGCAATATCTAGCAGTCTCTACCATAAATCACAGCACTTTCTTATTTTTTTGTACTAGATCACAACCCCATGGTACGCATGTAATCACTTGGATGACAGTTTCCCATCGTTATTGTTTTTCTCTTTGTTATTCATTCCCTCCACTTCTGTTGTCAGAACCTCATTTTTCCTTCGGAGAAGTTCCTGTGCTTCAGGTAAGTTGTCTGTCCTTTCCCAAAAAAAGTTTTCTGTCCTTGCCCTTCCTGTGTGACTTGGCTGAGATAATCACAGTATTTTATATACACTCCCTTTGTCTTAGTACTTATTTCTCTATTTAACATAATTCTCTCCCCAAATTTTAGTTTGGCAATTTTTTAAATTGATTTTAGCAATATTTCTTATGTTTGACTAATGCAATGTACCACTGAAGTAGCCTGCAGAGGAATGTTTAGCGGTTCCAGGTTATTAGCAGAGTAAAGATAATTAGGGAGAGGAACACTGGGTTCTCCATCATTCTGGAGAGACCATAAGTCTTCCCTTTTCACTGGACCATGCCCCACCTCCTAGAATTCCCCC
>NW_006300375.1:935848-937220 GCF_000327345.1 Myotis davidii
CTCTAGGCACAAATCCCTTGCTCTCTCTGGGCCTATCTTCTTCACAGGGGATAAAGGCCCCCCTCCCACAGCTGGGTTAGGAATTATACTACCGACTGAGGGTACCAGCTGGGACCTCAATTCTTTTAACTGATGCAGAAAAGATTTTAAGGTCAACGAAAATAAAGGTAAAGCATAATGCGGTTTACATTATTGAAGATACATTCCAAACAAGGAGTGGGCCAGGGGAGAGAGTGTGGGACAAAAATGGCCAAGCTGCTTGCCTTCCAAGTGAGGAGTGGGGCAGGTGAGAGGGATGATGGTGGGCTGCTTTAGCGCACTGGGGAGTCAGACAAAAAGACGGCCTTGGAGCCAGGTTTGGGGGTTGGCCAGGATGAGCTGTAGTTGCCCATTTCTCCCCTGTTTGCAAGTCTCATGCGGTCCCTTAGAGGTTGGGGGATGCGTGGCTGTGCAAGAAGGGAAGAGGAACAGGAATGACATGGGTGTGTTCCTTGGAGGTAGAGCATGTGCTAGAGAGAGAGAGAGAGAGAGAGAGAGAGAGAGAGAGAGAATGGTGAGAGTGCATGGCCTCCAGCTCTTGGGTTTTAAAGAGGGATTTTCTGGGTGGAGATTTTCATTTGCACTCAGGGATGATTGACAGAAACAGAGATGGGAAGCCAAAAATGAGCACATTCCCAGCTCAGAATCCTTGAGCAAAAGAAAACAACAACAACACAGGGGCTCCAGGTGACCTCAGCCTCCTCCCTCCTGGTTAGGAGCAGGCATTTGTAGATGGAGAAAGACCCTCAGACATAATAACTTTAGGCTTTCCCCTAAGAATAGACATATCATCTGCCTTTTAGGAGCCCAGGGAACCCTAACATTAGGATATCCTTCAGCCGTGCCACCTCCTGGTGAGGCAATCCACAGAGATTTTGAAGAGGAGGCCACACACAGAGAGGGCTTTAAGCTTCCTCCATGTCCCCTCCTGTCCAGTTCCCACCTCTAAGCTGCTGGAGTGAAGGGGATTTGGAGGGGTGGAGAGCATCAGATGAATTTAGGGACATTTTCAGGGGCTGGAGCAACAATTGGGATTTCCTTAGGGCTCAAACTCTAGTACCTCTCCAATTCCACAATCTGATGAGAGAGATGAGAGAGATGAGAGAGATGAGAGAGAGTGTAAGCATGGACCCTACATATATTTTGGCCAGTTGCCCATGCCTTTCTTCCCCAATAGAGAGCAACAAATTCCAGGCTACGTCTCAGCTTTGTTTCTCTTCGAACCCTCCCATCCCCAGGGTCCCACATGTAGCAGGACAGAGGTCAATGGATAATGCAATCAATACATAGGACTTATAATCATGATCACATTTTCTCTTCTTTTGAGGTTTCT
>NW_006300375.1:941158-944057 GCF_000327345.1 Myotis davidii
GAGAGTGTGCGAGAGAGAGAGAGAGAGAGAGAGAGAGAGAGAGAGAGAGAATGGTGAGAGTGCATGGCCTCCAGCTCTTGGGTTTTAAAGAGGGATTTTCTGGGTGGAGATTTTCATTTGCACTCAGGGATGATTGACAGAAACTATATTTCTTCTGGGCATGCCCTTACCCCAAATGTATACAGAAAAACCCATGGAAAGGAGGGGTCAAAACTGAAATGCAAATTTCATTATAATTAGTCCAGGGCCCTAGAAGGTCACATTGGCACTGAGGTCATGTCATTTTCCTCTGAGTTCACACCCAGAACCGCTGGCTCGGAACCTGCCTGCTGGCCGTCTGCTGGGCCATTCATAGAGAGGCTGTCTGAAGGCAGTGTTGGTCCAGCCCTTGCTCAGGACCCCAGGGCAGGCCCCATTCCAACTGCTCAAGTCTAACTTCCTACCTAACCATGTGAGATAAGATCAGTGCTGGTAACATTGTCACTTTTTCCCATCATCTTGCCTCCAGACCTGACCATATTGTCTCCATGTTCATGGTCATCTCATATTTATCTAATTGCTTGCGTCTTCCTTAGGCTGGCTGATGGCACAGCCTAGGCCACTCCACTCCCTGGTTATTTCAGGGTCCTTCCACCCAGAGGGTAATCAATGCTCCAGGCTCCTGGGGTTCAGAAAGAAATGGGCCAAGGACCTGTGGGATCAGGCAGGGAGATCAGGAAATGGAGGGAAATCCCTCAAAGTGGTGACATCACGAATTTCTAGCCCGAGGTACAAGAGCAAGTCAACAGGATGGTCTTAAGAAGAAACAGGGCAGAAAAGGCAGGCGGAAGCAGCCCACTCTCAGCCAGGCTGTGGTCCTTCGCTCTGTCTTCACCTCACTTGGACATACAGAGAATTTCGTCCATCCATTCCACTCTGTACCTGGCTCCCCAGTCCTGGGGTCCTAAGAGTTGGAAGAGTGGAGCCACTTATCCCTGAGTCTACAACACCATTCTGTTTCATCAAGACATCATAACCAAATATGTGCTCAGCCTCCCCTCTCCCAGGCCTGGGGGACAGAGGTGGGTGGCTGATGTGAGAGATGGGAAGCCAAAAATGAGCACATTCCCAGCTCAGAATCCTTGAGCAAAAGAAAACAACAACAACACAGGGGCTCCAGGTGACCTCAGCCTCCTCCCTCCTGGTTAGAAGCAGGCATTTGTAGATGGAGAAAGACCCTCAGACATAATAACTTTAGGCTTTCCCCTAAGAATAGACATATCATCTGCCTTTTAGGAGCCCAGGGAACCCTAACATTAGGATATCCTTCAGCCGTGCCACCTCCTGGTGAGGCAATCCACAGAGATTTTGAAGAGGAGGCCACACACAGAGAGGGCTTTAAGCTTCCTCCATGTCCCCTCCTGTCCAGTTCCCACCTCTAAGCTGCTGGAGTGAAGGGGATTTGGAGGGGTGGAGAGCATCAGATGAATTTAGGGACATTTTCAGGGGCTGGAGCAACAATTGGGATTTCCTTAGGGCTCAAACTCTAGTACCTCTCCAATTCCACAATCTGATGAGAGAGATGAGAGAGATAAGAGAGATGAGAGAGAGTGTAAGCATGGACCCTACATATATTTTGGCCAGTTGCCCATGCCTTTCTTCCCCAATAGAGAGCAACAAATTCCAGGCTACGTCTCAGCTTTGTTTCTCTTCGAACCCTCCCATCCCCAGGGTCCCACATGTAGCAGGACAGAGGTCAATGGATAATGCAATCAATACATAGGACTTATAATCATGATCACATTTTCTCTTCTTTTGAGGTTACTAGAGTCTGCGGATATTCTGTTTCATTCATTCGCTAATTCACTCTCACATGTATATATACTATATGCCCTGTATGACTCCCAGAAAGACTGTTCGAAGGGCAGGGAGTGGTGCTAGGATGCATTGTTCTGAGCTATAAAGCATGTCTCTGATGAAGGTTCAGTGATGCTACAATCTCTTCTTAGGCCCAACAAGGTGCCTGGCCTTTTGGCCTTTAGGGAAGTACAGTCAGTTCTTGAAAAATCTGGGTTTGAACTGCGTGGGTTCACTTAGAAGTGGATTTTTTTTTAAATCCTCACCCGAGGATATTTTTCCATTGATGGTTAGAGAGTGGAAAGGAGAGAGGAGGGGGAAGGAAAGAGAGAGAAACATTAATATAAGAGTGACACATGGATTGGTTGCCTCCCCTACGAAAACTCTGACTGCAGCTGGGATTGAACCTGCAACTAAGATAGGAGCCCTTGACTGGGAACCCAACCCATGACCCTTCGGTCTGGTGCTCTAACCACCGAGAAAACCCAGCTAATGTGGATCTTTTTCAATTGACCCACTCAGTTCAATTGACCAGCGCAGCTGAATTGAACCTCACAGCTGAAATCCACATTGTTCACGGGTCAACTGGCGGTTGGGAATCTGCATATGCGTGCATTTTTGGCTGCACAACCTTGCTGTCCTTAACTCCTGCATTGCTCAAGGGTCATGCGTGATTGAACTGGATCTTACAGATAGCAAGCGCCTCCTCCTAGAATCCCCCCACCCACCTGGCATCCTGGGGCTGCACAGGCGAAAACTCTTGAGACAACATGCTCCCAAGGAGCCAGGCCTGGAAGCACAGTCTGTACAGACAGGCAGAGATGAGGGGGAAGGGGGGAGGGCGAAGGGGAGGGTGAAGGGGAGGGGGGAGAGGGAGGTCAGGAAGGGGGTGAGGGACACACCTGGAAGCGGGCAGGGCAGCGGATTCAGGCTTACTTCTGCCACAGCATGTTTTGCTTATCTTTGCTCTGAGCCCGTAACTCCTGTCTCTGGAACGTCCATATATGGAACTTTCTCCACAGGCAGAGAATGAGCCCCTTCTTCTTGGGCAGCAACAAACCCA
>NW_006300375.1:944233-947473 GCF_000327345.1 Myotis davidii
CTCACTGGACTCACCTTAGGGCCACCTGGGCTACCCAGTGGCCGGCCTGCCCAGTCCCTGTAGCGCTCCCATCTCCTACCCTGGCCCACACAGGAGGTACCCCAGCCAGACTGCAGAAAGGCCTCAGAGTTTGTTATGTTTGGCAGAGCTGGGTCTCCCTCCCTGGGCCCCTCAGGCAGGAGCTCCTGGGGAGCTGTGCAGAGAAATTCCCTCCCTCCTCCTAAATTACCTAAAATTTAAAGAGACAGGCCAGCAGACCTGCCTGCCCTCTGGGGCTTTGCAGAAATTCTCTCCCAGATCCCTGGTCAGTTAAGAAAGGGGAGGCATTCAAAGAGACTGGAGAGAGCACCCTGGGACTTTGGGACATCTAGTGACCATTTATAGAAAGACCTGGATGGGTCAGGTCAGACTAGGCTGAGAGACTGCAGGTAGTGAGGGAGGGGGAGGAGTCAAGCAGGCCTTTTGGGGTTGAGGGCCCTTTAACTCACAGGGCTTTCCCTGTCAGCCTCCCCCCATCCTTTCAGGTGCCTGCCCCTGCGGGGGACTTAGCTTTTCTAGTTTATTCTCCCACCTGGCCCTGAATAGGCATACAAATATTGAAAACGTTTAGTCCCCTCACCAACTGCGGGTCAGCAAACTCTTTTTGTAAAGGACCAAGATAATAAAGGTAAATATTTTAGGTTTTGCAAGTGCAGGTATAGAGTCTCCTGCCCCTCCCCCTTCCCATCCCCCCTCCCACTTCCTCCCCCATCTTCTTCCTCCTTTGCTGCTTCTTTTTACAGCCATTTAAAGATGTGAAGTCCATTCTTAGCTCACAGGCTAAGACCAAAATGGAGCTGTGGGCAGGACTTGACCTCTGGAGAGCGTGGGTAGCCCCTACTGGACCTCAAGAGACCCTCCCAACATAGCAGATATGTAGTGGGATGCAAAATAAAGTATAGTCTGAATCTCAGGTAATCAACAAAGAATTTTGTTACTTTATGTGTGTCCCAAGTATTGCAAATACTTTCTCTGTCAACCCCCATCGGAAGTAGTGTTTATTCACCCACCCATTACTGCCTGCTGGGCTTTTAACAAAGCGTTTCCAGGTAGGCTTACGCCACACCTGTGAGGCCGGTATTATGTGCATTTTACTGATGGGGGGTGGGGGGAGGGGGAACAAAGCTCAAAGTGGCGAAGGAAATCACACAGGGCCACACAGCCCTGTAGTGACAGAGGCCAGATTCAGACCCACTCCCGGGTGCAGAAGCCCACTGCCTGTCCTAACACACCCCCTCATTCCAGCTGGCAGAGTTCCAGGGAGTTAAGGGACCTGCACAGTCACCCTAAAGAAGGGCGGCAGAAAGCACAGTCCATCCTGATCTCACAACAAAGAACTCGGACATGAGTGAGCTGGGAGCCCTCCTGAATATCAGTTAGTTCAGTCTGTACATTGGGAACAGAGGCCTGGGCTTATGCAAAGTCTCATGGCAAGCCAGAGACCCGATGGCCTAGGTGTCTGGGCACTTAGAGTCCCAGGTGTATGTGGGGGTCACCCACTAGCTTCAGAGTCTGGTGTGTGTGTTTCTCTCTACCAGCCCCTGGTTCAGTGGGATAGAGGATGCAGGGAGGAGGGAGAGAGAGAGAGAGAGAGAGAGAGAGAGAGAGAGAGAGAGAGATGAGAATAAGGGAGAAGCTTGGGTGCAGAGTGGGGTGTCTGGGTGTCTCTGTGGGTGGTGTAGGACCACTCTCAAAACTAAAGGGTAAGCAAGGATTCTATTCCTATCGTTTGCCCAAGGCCTGGTCCTAGTGCTCTGAGAAAATAGTGAAGTGTGATAAGCCACCTCTCGCACCCACCCAGCGGTCATTGGTTTAGGGCTGGGTTGGGGAGAAGTGATAGAATCCTTGAACTCAGGACCTTTGTGCCCATTAAACCAGTGTTTGTCTGCCTGTTGAGCCACCTACCTTCTCTGTCCTGTTGGGCTCCACCCAAAGCCCCCAATTCAGTCCCTGGTGAGGGAGGAGACAAGGCAAGGAGGCATTTGCATGTGGGGGAGAAAGGTTACAGGAGAACAGTCATTGCAGACTTTCCTTCCCTTTCTCAGCTTTCTCCACTTAGTGCTGCCTTTTTTGTAATCATTTTTATTTTCAATTACAGTTGACATACACTATTATATTAGTTTCAGGTGTACAACCCAGTGACCAGACATTACATAACTTAATAAGTGACCGCCCCCATAAATCCTGTACTCATCCAGCACCTCGCCTAGTCTTTGGAATATTATTGACTATATTCTCTATGCTGTACTTTACTGGTACATCCTCATGACTATTCTGTGCCGCCCCCATAAATCCTGTACTCATCCAGCACCTCGCCTAGTCTTTGGAATATTATTGACTATATTCTCTATGCTGTACTTTCTGGTACATCCTCATGACTATTCTGTGACAACCAATTCCTTTACTCTTTTTTTGGTTGTTGTTAAGTCCTCCTGGAGGACATTTTTCCATTGATTATTATTATTTTTAGAGAGAGTGGAAGAGAGGCTGGAAGGGGGAGAAGAGAGAGAGAGAAATATCTCTCTCACATCGATTGGTTGCCTCCCACACTAGCACTGCCGTTTTATGGGTCACAAGGACAAATGGGAAATTGAGAACAGACTCAAATGGGTGTGGAGGCCTGGGAAGGGAAGGGAAGGGAGGGGGAAGTTTGCTGGATACAAGCCTCTGCCAACAGTGCCCTTTCAGACCTTGGACACAGTATCATGAGCTTGGAAGTGGGGGAAGGTGGGCCACAGAGTGGGGGACATTACCTACACAGGACAGGAAAGAAGCACTAATAAATACTTGGTGATATGGAAGCCAGTTTCCACATTACAAATGAAATAAATTGAATGTGATGCACTAAAACAAATTTAGACAGTAGCATGTCCAGTTCAAGAATTAGACATGTAATTTAAATAGTAAAAAACTTCAATTTTATTATAAACAAGTAACATTGTCCAATTTGTTTTAGATGCCAAGTTGCAAAAGAAAATGACTGTTCACAGAAGGGCAATTATTGCTAAGTATTATTCCTATTTCTCATGAATGCAGACTCAGAAATAATTCTCTGTCTTGTATTCACTTGCCAAATGGCTCTCAAATGTTTTTTTTTTAATAAATCGATTTGCTAACTGATTATTTCTGATTTCAAAGTGAGCCTTGACCACAAATTCATCAACATAATCGAAAATTTGAAATGATGATTCAAATGCCAGC
>NW_006300375.1:947489-963753 GCF_000327345.1 Myotis davidii
AAGCATTGCCGAAAATAAAGGCCTTTAGCTTGGCATTTAACAACCTTTACAACAATGATCTCTAATCATTTAAATAATCTCTAATCCCCGGACTTCCTGCTCCTTATTTTCAATTTTCTACTAGATAAACTATGTAGAGAAATAGCTGGGGATTCAAACTCGATAGGGTGAAAGCCAAATTCATTCACATATCCCTTAATCTGTGAAAAAATGGAGGTAATACTCAGCCAAAGTTAAAATAATAGACATTTTTAGTGTCCTCTATCAAATCTCTCAATTAATCATATAATTTCTTCATTTTCAACACATTTCTATCTTTCTGATCATTTTCTCTATCTTATATTGTGTTATTCTTATTCTCCTATCTGCTTCTGGAGTCTTTCCTGAAACCATTTTATTCTAATCAAGATTTCTGATTAATTTTTCTAAATCACACTTAGATCATGTTATTACACTGAAAACAAACGGCTACCAAATTAAATACAGTTTGTTCAAATCGGCATCCAAAATCAAAGCCTGGCTTAGTTTTGGCCTCTAATCCTAATAATTGCCTACTTGCATCCAAAAGGCCGATCCACCTGGACCACTTCTCTTCCTGAAACAAGTGCTCATGATGTTCCTTCTCCCTAAGAAGTCACCTTCTTCCTGAGCCTTGAAATTCTACAATTCCATGAAGCACAGAATTGATGATACTACCTATATGAGGCCTTACTAATATTTCCAAAAGATGTGATCTTTTTTCCCTCTAAATCCCCAAACACTCTTCTAAGTTCCTAATTATAATCTGTCAGTGTGTAGCTATTTTTGTATTTTCTTACACTCACCTGATATACCCATGAACTACCTTATAGTAGAAATTCTTCTCTATTCCACTTTCTATCCATTAAGGAACATAGCTCTGGAACATACACAGAGTAGTCAAAGAAGTCATGAATGAAATCTAAAAGTCAGCAAACTAAATAAAACAGCCACTCAAATCTATATCTAAGAGCCTTCAGTGTCTAGAAATACCCATTTTAGGTCCTCCTTGGGGAATCCCTCACTCACCCCAGTATGTATAATTACACTGTGACTCAGTAAACATTTGGATGTCTGAGTGGAACCATCTTTGTGGTTTGGCATTTTTTGAAACAAAATACATTTGAAGGGATGTTATCAGTAAAAAGACAATTTTCATTCTTTTTCCATACAGGTACTGACCACAGAGAGGAGTACCAGATGTCTAAAGTAGTGGAAATATTTATTCTTGCCAAGTTATTTTTTGTCTAAAAGACTGGTGACCAGCCTGTCACTCACGCTTGCTGCTGAATCAGGGAAAGGAAATGAAAGGGAACCACGGGTACAGCTGGGCAAGTGGCCCAGACATACGCCTACACATATTGCCAACTATAAGATGGCGAAGACATGATTTAAGTCACCAAACTGGATATTTTCCTGGTAAATATAAACTTAGTACTTAGCAGACTACATATAAAATAGCAATAAGTAATTCTCTATAATTTTCCTTATAGCAACAAGCAATAAGGGAACCCACTGTGTGGGAGAACATATTTGCCAACAATACATCTGATAAGAGGTTAATTTCCAAAATATATAAAGTACTTATACCACTCAACAAAAGGAAGATAATCCAATTAAAACATGGGCAGAAGCCCTGAATAGACACTTCTCCAAAGAGGACACACAAATGGCCAAGAGACGTAAGAAAAAAAATGCTCAAGGTCAGTATACATCAGAAGAGATGCCAATTAAAAGGACAATGAGATACCACCTCACACCTGTCAGAATGGCTATCATCAATACATCAGCAAACAAGTGCTGGAGAGAGAGGATGTGGAGAAAGGGAACCCTAACACACTGTTGGTGGGAATGCAGACTGGTGCAACCACTATGGAAACAGTGTGAAGTTTCCTCAAAAGCTTAAAAATGAACTGCCTTTGACCTAGTGATCCCACTTTTAAGAAAACATCCTAACAATCCTGAAACCCAGTCAGAAAGAATATATGCAGCCCTATGTTCATAGTAGTTTTATTTACAATAGCTAAGATTTAGAGACAGCCCAAGCGTCCATTAGTAGATGAATGGATAAAAAACAAAAACTGTGGTACATTTACACATGGAATACTATGCAGCAGTAAAAAAGAAGGATCTACTACCCTTTGAGACAACATGGGGAGACCTGGAGATCATTATGCTAAATGAAATAGGCCAGTCAGAGAAAGACAAATATCATATGATCTCACTTATATGTGAAATATAATGAACAAAATAAACTGACAAACAAAATAGATCCAGAGACATGGAAGCATGCAACAAAATGAAGAATCTCAGAGGGAAAGGGGGAGGCAGGAAGGGATTTATCAAAGAATTTATATGCATAACCCATGGACTCAGACAATAGTGCAGTGAAGACCTGGGGCAGGGGTGGGAGCAGAGAGGAGGGGTCAAAGGGGATGAAAAGGGGAAACATCTCTTAATACTTTCGACAACAAAGATAAGTTAAAAATCAGACAAAATAAATGCACACCTGATAACCATGCATATTTATAAATGTACACACAAACATTACACACATACACACACACACACACACACAGACAGTCTTTTATTACCTTTTGCTCTGTCTCAAACACTATACTATGATTTTCTTACCGGCTGGAAATGTACTGTATTCAACACTTTATCCATCACTTAGGTAATTGCTATAATTTGAGTGAAAGGTTGTGACACATTGACAAGGTGGTAAATGTAGAGATTGTGAGAGCATATGGACTTTGTAAACATTTGAAATCTGAAGATGACAGAATTTGCTGATGAAATTGATGTATGGTGTAAGAGAAAAATTGGAGTCTAAGATAATGTCAGTTTTGGCTTTCATAATTGGTGGAATGAGGTTGTCATGTACTAAGCAAAGAAAGATAGGAAAATAAATACTTAAATGATTCTGCTGATAAAATCTATGAATATACTGTCAACAGTGATCTTTTCTTGCTTTACACTTTCTGTAATCCCAAGAAAACCCAAAGGAAGAGACTAAATAAGGCACATATAATCATTCAGATTCTCCAATTCAGCATTGAAGGATCTAGCATTAATCATGTTATCTCTTGCCTATATGACAAAAGATTAGCCAGCTCTAAATATTTAGTCTGCTTAATCAATCAACACCTATGAATAAAAAGTCAAATATTTATTAATTCTCCTGATAATAGAGTTGCATAGACAGCTCTAAGAAACAGATTTGATTGGACTAAAAAAAAAAAATGACTAGTGTCATACCTGCCAGCGCCTGTTGATATAGTAATGTATAGGAAATATGATCTAGTTGATGATGTTAATACAAGCAAATTTATAAATTATGTGGCAGTGGCCAAATAGCATAGCAAATTGTTCCTTTCTTACTACAGGAAGTGGATAAAGCTGACATAGTGTGTAGAGTGCACCCTTACTATATATCCTTTGGTTTATGTGAATTCAACAACCATTCACTTTTTCTCTCTGGTAGTCTCCATATCAGAACTTAGAGTACTGCTGACCATTGGAATGTCATAAATACTGATTGCCTATTTTGCTCCCTGTTTTAGATTTTATATCAGAACACAACCTCTGAGCAAGAACCAACTTATTTTTACAATAGTAATGACAGAATTTATACTTTATAATTCCATACATTCATTTTTGCTTATATTTATGAATAAAATCAGTAAGAGGTCCAGTTTACATGTTTAAAATATTACTTTCACTATAAAATAAATTGATGCATAAAGAAATAGATTCAACCTCAATCTTTATGGGCATGTTTACCTGGTCTAAGCATTTATGATTAGTACCATACAATGGAGAAAAATAAAATTAACATTTAAAAAAGGACTTTACACCTAGTAAAAATAGTGAAGGACACTATCACTTCTAAGAATTAAAACTTTAGAAATATCTCTACATGAGAGACAACAGACTCTATATTCTCTTCTAATAGAAATGAGCAGTGCATATCCTATACAATAAAAGTGCAATATGCAAATCAATTGAACGGCTGAAGAGTGGGACGGCCATCCGGATGACCATCTGGGACCACACTATGACATCCACTGGCACCAGGCCAGCCAAGGCAGGTGCGATGCGATTGGTTGGGAGCCCGGCAATTGCCCCTTAATTGCTCCACAGATGGAGGCCCAGGCCACCGACCGGTGGGCAGTGGCGGGTGGGAAGGGCCTCCCTCTGTGAGGGAAGCCCGAGTCCTGGGTGCCAGCAGCCACAGGGTCCTGGGTGCTGGAGGGAAGCCGGTCCCAGTAGCCAGGGGAAGGAAGGCCTACTATTGCACAAATTTCGTGCATCGGGCCTCTAGTTAACAGATAACAAAGAAATCATTTCTATGGTCTATACCCAATATGTTTTGTAATATATTCAGTGTTTCTCAATTATCAACTTATTTACTTGCTTATATTTATGTGGTTTTATATGTATTTTTAAAGTAGGTTTGGATGATTAAGACTTTTTATTGAGCCCTGACCGGTTTGGCTCAGTGGATAGAATGTCGGCCTGCAGACTGAAGGGTCCCAGTTTTGCTTCCAGTCAAGGGCATGTACCTTGGTTGCGGGCACATCTCCAGTGGGGGGTGTGCAGGAGGCAGCTGATTGATGTTTCTCTCTCATCAATGTTTCTGGCTCTCTATCCCTCTTCCTTCCTCTCTGTAAAAAATCAATAAAATATATTTAAAAAAAGACTTTTTATTTAAATAAAAAATTGGCATTAAAGAAATTAATTCCTAATAATAATATTGGTACTATCAAGACGAAGGAAACTTCAAGGAATTCTTAGAGTAATAATGAGCGATGTTAAAATCCATTATGGACATTTCTGTAGATTTAGTAAATAGAATTTCTCATATTCATACTTATTTTTAAATGTCTATAGATATTATTGTAATTTTAAAAATATAAACTCATTTAAAAATATTATCGTGATAGTTTTTGATTGCTAACACATTTTCCTGATCAGAGTTTCCTATAAGTATCGCCACTGCTTTGTCATTATATACAAAACATATTGTCATTAAAAACCAGGTCTTCAGATTGAAAAAGTTTAGGTACTAATTACTTCATCTTAATGAAGTAATTGTCCTTAACTGATGAAATCTAATCTCCTGCTCTTTTGTATATAGTTAGTGGATAAAGATTGAAAACATCTGGTTATGATCAAATATTCAGAATGCTCTCATTTAAAGTTACATGATTCAGACTTTTTTTTAAAAAAAATAAAAACATATTTGGAAAGAACTAAATATGCACCAAGTAAAAGTAGACAGAAGGTCATGCTAACCCTAGATAATTTTTTATTTTTTTCAAGCTTCATTAGAAATACCAGTGCCCCATCATTATAATTATTTATCCTTATTCTACTTGAAAGATGCTGGTATTTTACACTTCAACCTAAATTAGGCTAGCATTGCACCAAATGCTGCATTTGGTTAATTATTAGTGTATAGTTGCCATTTAACATATGTCAAATACAAGTAATTAAAACTATAATGCCCCCAAGCAAAACATTAAAATTTTTGCATTCCAAAGGGCCTCATTAAAACCAGATGGCGAGTTTGGCTTCTAGAAAGACTTGGCTTAAACATAACCACTTCAAATCCATACTGTCTTATTTGCTTACATCACAGAATCACTGACTCAAGAACCTGAAGGGTCCTCCAAAGTTTATCTAACATCTTTCCAAGCAGAGTTTTGTGTTAAATATCTAGAGGGACGCTGCCTTCCATCTCTTACACGTTTGCATGCAAGAATATTTCAAGAAGTCTTGTATCATTCATTTGTATAATGTGTCAGTGAGTAAAAAAACACAAACAAAAAGACTTTATTATTTTATTTGCTAAAATTTCCTCAACACAGACTTAGCCCGTTAATTTTTGGCAACTCTTTTGTGAAATAAAATGACACTACTTTTAAAATTCAGTGAATAAAATCCCTCCTGACATTATCTTTAATATACAGTAAAGTAAATTTTTATAAGTAAAATTAATAAAGCCCATATTTGATATACATTAATATACATTTTTACTATGAGCAATTTATAATTGAGTCAATTATTTAACCACTCATTATTAGAAAGAATTAAAGAAAATTTATATGATATTTCTTAAAGAATATCCATTTAAAAAACATATTATATTATAGATAATAGTTCCCTTAGCATGACAGTTTAATGAGTTAATAGGTAAATAATCTTAAGTAGTTTATAAATCAAGCATGAAAAATATGAATACTGTATTGAAAATAATCCTGTATAATAAAAGTGTAGTATGCAAATTGTTCCCTCCACCAGGAGATTGTCCAGGAGCAGGTGGGGGGGGGGGAGGAAGGGAGGGAAAAGAGGGAGGGTCCTGGCTGGCAGTTAGGGACCCTACCAGTGCATGAATTTTGGGTACTGGGCCTCTAGTCGCATCATATTAGATCAGTTAGTAAATAAGCTTACAGTTTTTCAAGGCCATGGTGATTTATCATTTGGCATACAATCCTAAAAATTTGTAAATTACACTGCTTAAGCAAGTAAAGTTTTTCCCTTTACATTAGCAGTGCACAAAAAAATAATCAATGCATATTCTTTCATTTCTGCCACTGTATCACAGGTCAACATAACTAAGAAGTTTAAAACATAGGGTAGTGCCAGCTGTCATGGCTTAGTGCTTGAGCATTGACCTATGAAGCAGGAGGTCATGGTTCTATTCCCGTTCTAGCACATGCCCAGGTTGTGTGCTACATCCCCAGTGTGGGCCATGCAGGAGGCAGCCAATTGATAATGCTCTCTCATCATTGATGTTTCTCTCTCGCCCCTTCTCTTTGAAGTCAATAAAAAATATTTAAAAATAAAACAGTGTAGTAAGAAAGTACAACTTCATGACATAACACATCCGATTCTAATGGCAGGTGAAAGAAAGGACCGTTCTTTGAAGTCCAGGTAAACATTAAATTACATTCCATTTCCTCCCACACCTGTTTGCTCTGGACACAGTCTGTTATCTGAGCCCAAGATGCTGCTATTTATGACTCAAAACATGGACCCAAAAGACTTACTTTGTCATTTCAGCTGAGAAAATGGAAGAAAACAATATAATGAAGGCATTGGGCCATTAGTGTACTTCATATTATATCATTATATTATATATATCATAATATATATATTAGTCCCATCAGACCACATGCAGTAGGACAATATATATATATTATATTATATCATTAAGGCAGCATAATACCTATTTCCTCAATGCATCATTTGAAAAATGCCATATATTTAACATACTGCATTATTTGTACTTGCTAAACTGCTTTAATACATTAAGATTTAAACTCAGACTCATAGCATTAACCTCAGCTTTTAATTTCTATATAAGTTTCCATCTTAAATAAAATACAAAATTATGCATTTAGAGCAGTAGAACATAAATCATTTTCCTCCTGGTGTTTATCTTTCTACCTATGTTATTGTGTGATGTTGAGTGCCTGACAGAGCAAATTTCTTCTCTACTTGCCACAATCATAGCCACTAATTATGCATAATATGGATATTCTATTTTCTTAATTTAACACCTGTTTCCATGAAAAAACTGATATATCTAATAGATTTTTTCTAATTAATTTTTAATATTTATTAATTATTCAATCTCTTAAATTATGTTTGATTCATAAACCAAACACAAAATAGATAGAAAACCATATACCAAGCAACATATAAAGTTGTATATCTACTTATATAAATGTTCATTTTTACATAATGGAGACATGAATTTTAGTATGTAACAAGCTAAAACCTTCCTCTTTACATAAAAAAAAAATTGCACATCCATAATGACCATGATTTTCTAAGTGACCACAAAAAACTGCCGAAATGCACGTGACTCAGGTTGAATCAGAGAGAAGCTTCCATTACTGAATTACGTTGCCTGGCATCCATAGTTTCTGTATTTGATTAGTTCTTTGCAGTAAAGTTTTATCGGGTTCTAACTCAGAGGGTACTTAGAGGCTACATGGGCTTTGGGGACGAAGAGTCAAGTCTCCTTTCTCAGCTTGGCTTTCTCGGTGTTGGTCACTTGGTTTTGCCAAAGATAAGATTTCTCCATGTAAGAAAAGATAATAACAAAATGTCAACACATGGCTCTGAATGTTTTTAGCAAAGCTTAGTGAACTCAAAGAAATGGGCTATTCTCCTCTCTAGCATCTGTATGTTAAATACCAGAAAAAGTTTTTGTTGCCATCACAGGGCCAATGGTTATTGTTAACATCATAGGTAATATGGTAAGTCAGACCTCAGCCAGACACTTCTCTGGCTACAGAGAGTAAAGGAAGGTGAGGGAGCAGGCATAAGATTAGTCCCACCAGACCACATGCAGTAGGACAGACATCGTTCCCCCCAAAAAGGATGAACTTGGCAATTATGTGAAACATGAAAAAAAAACAACAACGGGTTTTAAAATGCTGTCCACTTCATTTCACCTCTTAGCTGCCCACATAAGACATATATATACATTTCAACAGATAACTCCACCAAACATAATTATTTCCCTTACAATAAAAAGGCACTCATCCTCTCCCCAAAGAGCACAACCGAAAGACACGTTAAGTCATCCTGTTCCAAGACCGCCTCTCTGGGTAAGATGCATTTCTCCTAATCAAGCCCAGATGTGAGGCCGCACAACACCACAGCAAAATTCTAATTATAAATGTAACCATTCCCATCTTACCCAACAGACAATGTTAGGAAAACAGAAACAATAAATATTCATATTTGAAAAGCAGAAATGAATAATCTCAAGCTCCTATTTTTCTGCTAGAGGCATAAGTTAGTTTGCTTTGACCCAGCATAAGGCTCTCTCTTGTCCTTTGATCTCCGTAGCCACACTAATGAGAGCATGGGGAACATGCTGTCCCTCTGCTCAAGGCTCTGCAACCTGAACAGTCCTTAAGAATAGTAGTAGATAGTCCTTAAGAATAGTAGTAGATCGTCCTTAAAAAAAATGGACACATATGTAATACCCTTTGTAATACTTTAAGCAATAAAAAAAATTGTTTATATGCTTCATAAAAAAAAGAATAGGAGTAGATCGGGCATAGGTTCTTGGGCTCAGGTAGCTAATTTCCAAACACAGATTTTCCTAGCAATACAATTCTCTTTAAACCAGTGGTTCTCAACCTGTGGGTCGCGACCCTTTGGGGGTTGAATGAACCTTTCACAGGGGTCACCTACGACCATCAGAAAACACATATATAATTACATATTGTTTTGTGATTAATCACTATGCTTTATGTTCAATTTGTAACAATGAAATCGGGGGTCACCACAACATGAGGAACTGTATTAAAGGGTCACGGCATTAGGAAGGTTGAGAACCACTGCCCTAGTCATCTATCAGTTGAATCATTGAGGGTAATTCTATTCACTCAAAATAAAAAATAAAAACTTGTGTGATTTTTCTTAGGGCTATGCCTTGGCCTTGCATTTTCTATCTCTCAACAACTCTGGGACCTCTGGTCAAGTCCCTGTCTTCCAGCTTAATGGTTTTTCTCTTGGCCTCCCCCTCAGATAAGTATGAATTTATAGGCCATAATGAGGGAGGCAGAGACATACATTCTAGTCCACACCTCTTGGCTGGATCCCTGGGAATGGTATATATATCTTACAGCATCTGTAATCAGGTACAAGGGAGAGCAGCAAGTGATGTTTTGGAGGGCCCTGGATATTTGGCTTTTCAAGTTCTGCCAGGGATTCAATCTTATTTCCTGATCTGTTTCCCATCTCCCTGATAGGTCTACAACAGCTTAAGGACCGGCAAAAAGTTTAGCACTCTACCCTTCCACAAGAGACATGCTTGTCCTGCTGGTGGCCTTAGGATCAAAACTGAACTGCTTTGCAGGCTAAGACTATTGACTACAATACTCTAGGTTTCAATGACTTTTCTCTTAACATTGAAAAAGAGCCCAGCCAGCGTAACCCAGTGGTTGAGCCTCAACCTATAAAGTCATGGTTCAATTCCTGGTCATGATATACGTCTGGGTTGCAGGCTCGATCCCCAGTGTGGGGCCGGGGCAGCCGATCAATGATTTTCTCTCATCATTGATGTTTCGATCTCTCTCTCCCTTTCCCTTCCTCTCTGAAATCAATAAAAATATATATTAAAAAATGAAAAAAGAAATTAAAGAGTACTTTAAAGAAGTAATACAGGCACATGGTAAAAAAAATTCAAAAAATACCAAAAAATATACCATGAGAAGTAATTCTCTCCATAACCTTAACATTCAAATTCCAGTTCCCTGACAAGGGCAATTCTTGAAATCCTATGAGTGTTTCCCACTGTTTACAGCAGTATAGATTAAGATTACAAGCATAATGTTGAATGAAAGAAATTGACATAAAAAAGAATGTCATGTATGATTCTATTTACATAAAGTACAAAAAAGAGATGAAACTAATATATGCTCTTAGAAGTCAGGATAATGGTTACTCCTCAGAGTTGACTGAAAAGGCTGACTGGTAAGTGCATTTTCCTATACATGTATAAAACTTCAAATACAGCTAGAAGGAAAGGTGGCATGGAAGTATTCCGCATAATCATGAATGATCATATATTTATTTAATCAAAAGTTTAAATGAATACGGTAGAGTTCTATTTATGGATACAAATGTAACACAAAAGAATACCAGGCTCAAAAAGAAAATAGCAAAATAAATACAATATCATAGAATACATAATTATACTTTGTATGTACATTTGGGAGTTTATTAAAATATTATTGGGATATATATTGAATGGATAAGAATGGTTGGATCTTGGCAGGAATAATATTCTCTTAGTAAAGATTTAAGGTGATATTTTGCTCTACTCTAAGAACTGCTTTTTTGTATTTATATACATCATAAATTTTCAATTATATATGTATACATACATTACATATCAGATAAATATCCAATTAAAAATAAATCAGCAAAGGAGTGGAAGCAAGTCAATGTCCATCTGTCCATCAATGGGTGAATGGATAACTAACATGTGATATATACATACATACAATGGAATATTGGTCTTAAAATAGAAAGACACTCTGTCACATGCTATAACACTAATGAACACTGAGGACATTATACTATGTGAAATCAGTAGAAAAATGAAAAAAAATACTGTATTATTCCCTTTATATGAGGTATCTAAATTAGTCCAATTTATAGAAACCAAGACTAGAATGTTGGTTTCCAGGGGCTAGAGGGAGAAGGTGAACTGGGAGGGGAGTTCTTTAATGGGTGGGTATAGAGGTTCAGATTTGCAAGATGAAAACTTGTAGAGATCTGTTTCTCAACAATGTGAATCTACTTAACACTTTGACCTGTACATTTCAAAATGGTTAAGATGGTAAATCTTATCTTTTGTACTGTTTACCAGAATAAAAAAAAATTTTAAACAAGTCCTAGAATAAGAAAACAATGCTAGAGCTAAATACTAATTTGAAAATTTCTTCAATTCTTTTAACAACATGTCTTAAAATTTATGCCCTTTACTTTCTAGAGGGCGACCTCAACTTTTAAAAAATGATTGCAGGATATGACATATACAAATAGGACTAATTCTAAGTTAGCTCTTCTGAGGGCAGGGACTCCCGGTCAATATTATAGGCACGAAAATGGGGGGAAAGTCCAACAGAAAATAATTTTGCATTCTGTATCAAACACAAAATTTGTATCTTTTCAGACCCAGTTGTTTCACTTCCAGGAACATATGCTACAAACACACATGCACATGTGTGCCAAGATGTATGTGCAAGGGTGCTCATTGTGGCATATGTATTATGGCAAGTTATGCTCCTAAATAGAAGAAGCAGGAGGACAATAAACATGACATTCAACTCAAGAAACTAATAACTTGCCTATATTTCTTACTGTAATATAAGTTTCTTAAAGAGTATCTCCCTGGAACTTCTAGAAGTTCCAGACTAAATTACTTTTCAGTAGCAATGAAAATTGACTTAAGGAAAGAGGTTGGGAGTTGTATTTATCTTGCATTGTTTTATTGCCCTATGGTCTCATAAATGGTCATTCAACAGTGTCTTTGTTAATGGTAATGATAGCAGTTTTATTTTTATCTTCATAACAAGAGAAGTAGAAAATAATTATAATATCAGAATGATTGAATTATAAAATATTTCACTAAAAGTACAAAATATTACTAAAAGCAATCACAACTACACACACACACACACACACACACACACACACACACACACTTTCCCCCCCACCCCAATACCAAAGACTGTTTGGCCTTCTACGTGAATCACCTCAAAACACAGGAAGGATCCACATTTTTAAGTCATGACATCAGGATTCAGAGAGTTGAAGTGAGTTATCTAAGGACACACAGCTACAGAGAGTAGCTGAAATACAAGTCCAGATCTCCATGCTTCTGGGCTCATTTACCGTTACGTCATGTTGTTTTAGGAAAAGGTAAGGCTCTATAGTTGCTAATTACATCTTTCTAATCAAGAACTTATCTTGAAGTAAACGTTTGATGGTTTCTTATGCTAGTAAGAGAAAAACTCATCCACACACTGTCGTCCTTTTATTCAACATGCAGCTATTCAATAAGAAACTTAAAACAATTTAAAAGTTCAAGTATATTTAGAATTCTAACTTAGTTAAAACTATACGTTAGAAACTGTATGACCCAACCTCCGGTCACAGAGATCACGTAAAGTTGAACTTTGAGTCAAACATGTTTGCTTACCCAATTTGGTATATGTTAAGTGGCACGTAGCTCCCCAAAATATAGAGAACGCAAAAGGTCTTCACCACATCAGAGTTTGGGTAACACTTCATTTCACCAAACATAAATATAATATAACTTCTCTATTCTATATTTATGGGGCAGGTGTTGACCATATAATAATAAGCTTACTAAAGTAATGTCAACTGGCAAAGTATACCTCGTAAACAATATTGGTAAATACAGTAGGTTCATGAGGAAAATGCACGGTGTGTTTCTGTTTTGCAAAGACAGGGAAGGTTATAGAGCCCATAGCAATTACTTTGAGGCTTTTTGCTTTGCTAAAGGTGGCTTCCAATTTCATTACCACAACTCTGCAGAATGCAATCAGTGGTCACAGTGTGGCCCACCTTCAAACTCTCCCTGCCAATCAGAGCAGAGCATCCTGCTGTGGGAGTGTAGTACTTAGAGTTTAATGCTGCAGCTCTCAGGAAAAGAATACACCAGCACAATTATTGCAGCCCTTGCCAAAAGGGTCTTCTCATGACAAGATGTGTAGCAGTAAGCTGTCTTGGATGCCCCTTAGCTGGAAGACAAATAACACTTTCCAAAATAGAACTTTTTAACTTAAATGGAACTAACAGGCATTTTTACACAAAGTTCATCAATTCAAACTAGCAAACATTTGTTGTTCATGTAATATGTACAAGTTGCTGTGCTACTATTTTAGAAACCATCCTATATAATAAAAGCCCAGCGACTGAAATGGCGGGATGATCAGAACGGCCAGAGACCAGAATGACCATGGCCCCTCACCCAGGCTGGCTGCCCCCCAGTGAGCAGTTAGGGGGTGATCAGGCAGGCAATCGAGCAGTTAAGGGCAATCAGGCAGGCAGGCAGAGTGCTTAGGGGCAATCAGGCAGGCAGAGGCAGTTAGGGGTGATCAGGCAGGCAGGCAAGTGTTTAGGGGCCAGTGTCCTGGATTATGAGAGGGATCTCCGACTGCCAATTTAGGCCCAATCCTGCTGTGGATTGGGCCTAAACCAGCAGTAGGACATCCCCTAGGGGGTCCTGAATTTCAAGAGGGTGCAAGCCAGGCTAAGGGCCCTCTCCTCTGCACGAATTTTGTGCACCAGGCCTCTAATGATAGATAACATCACCATTTACTTTTAAATGTTTTTACCATAAATTCTGCTTAGTAAGTTAATCTTAAGCAAACTAATCAGATTCAAGGGAATCAAATTCTAATTTTGATCTGTTAATAACTTTGTTAACTGTGTTAAAATCACACCCTTGCACTCCACTGCAGCCTTGTTTTATACAAAACCTAACAGGATTTAGAAGACTGATTTTTGCTTCTTTACTCATTTAACTGTTATTGAGTACCAAACAATGTCCTATGTATAATGTGTGCTTGAGGTGACTGAGGACGATATTAGGGTTTGCCAGAGAGAGAGAGCACCAAAGGCAGACATACTAGATAGATGATATATATATAGATATATAGATATATATAGATATAGATATAGATATAGATAGATAGACAAATAGACAGATAGATAGATATCTTCTATATATCTTCTATATTTTTACATATGTAAGAGGACAATTCCTATTGAAATTGGCTCATATAATTGTGGAGGCTGAGAAGTCCTATGCTCTGCCATCTGGAAGATGGAGAACCAGGAAAGCAAGTGGTATAATTCAATCTGAGTCTAAGGCCTGAGAATTAGGGAAGCTAGTGTCCAAGTCCAAGGCCAAGAGTGGTGGAGGGGAGCAATGCTATAAGTCCAAGTCCAAAGGCCTGAGAAACAGGAGCTCCAATGTCCAAAGAAAGAAGAATATGAATGTCCCAGTTCAAGCAGAGAGAGAAAGTTAGCCTTTCCCCTGTCTTTTTTCCATACTATGAGCCCTCTATGGATTGGTTGCTGCCACACACATTAGTTAGTTAAGGTATTACAAATGTGTCCTTATCCCCCCCTCCCCCATTAACCCTCAACCTCCCCCCCTCCCCTGTCTTTTTTCCATATTATGAGCTCTCTATGGATTGGTTGCTGCCACACACATTAGTGAAGTCTCTATCTATTCTTTATCCAGTCTACCAATTCAAATTCTACTCTCTCCTGGAATCAGTCTCATAGACATACCCAGAAATTATTTGTTACCAGCCAGCTATGCATCTCTTAATTAAATCAAATTGTCAAACCAAATTAACACACAAGTACCAACATTCTATGCATAATAGAAATAAACAAAATAAATGGCAAAATGAAATGACTGTTGTAATAAAGATATGTAAGTGTTACAGAATTTCAAAGGAAAAACATATAATGCTCACATGAACAGATGATGATGCTTACAATAATTATTCAAAGTACTGAAACCTGACTGCCTTTAAGGAATTTCTACTCAATAATTTTCTGCCTATTTTGATGTAGGTCAGCATACCTGCTCAAATTACTATCCTATATAATAAAAGCCTAATATGCAAATTGACCAAACGGAGGAATGACCAGTCAATGGGAGGCGGGGCCTGTGAGCAGGGGACACCAGGCCATCCAAGGTGGGTGCCAGCGGCAGAGGGAGGGGATGGAAATGTGGGGCAGTGGCAGAGGGGTTATGGGGGGAAGGGCTGGCTCCTCGCCAGCTGGCCTTGTCCCCTGATCAGCTTGCAGGTCGCCTCCAATGGGGGGCAGTGGCAGAGGGGTGATGAGGGGTAGGGCCGGCCCCTCGCCAGCCGGCCTTGTCCCCTGATCAGCTTGCAGGTCGCCTGGCGGGATCCTCTCCCACCTCCGTGGCAGTGCTAAAGATGTCTGACTGTGGCTTAGGCCCGTCAGTTAGACATCTCTTGAGGGCTCCCAGACTGTGAGAGGGCATAGGTCAGGCTAAGGAACCCCCTCGCCCCCCGGCCGCCGAGTGTACAAATTTTTGTGGAACAGGCCTCTAGTAGATATATATTTGTAGGCTTTGCCATACTTGCATGCAGGTATAAAGATTCAAATGTAGTGTACAGATTTGACTAGATAAATGTATTTATTCAATTCTGTAAGGCTGACAGATGACTCTAATAGAAAAATAATATAAAAGTTATTTTATTCTTTATGACTATAGCATTGTTGCATTTTATCTTCATTAAAAATATGTATTATATAACTTAGAGTTTCTGAGGTATTGCAGATTTTGTTTTACCACAATAAAGTAAGTCATAATCTTTTGATGGTGAAGGGTTTCCTTTCAATTTGTAAAAAGCACAACATCTGTGAAGTGCAATAAAGCAAGGTATGTCTATATATAAGAATACCCATAGGTTTGAGTATCTATATAGAATGATAAAAGAAACTCAACACAAAACACCAAAACCTACTTTTCTTATCATGTGCACTAAAAAAGAAAAAGTTAACTCACAAGCAAGGGTCACTTAACTTCCCAGGGGAAAGGAAATAAAAAGCAAGACAATTAAGATATTTGATGGTTGTTTTTCCATCTTTTGTGACCATAAGGCAATGACAATTTATGGTAACA
>NW_006300375.1:965140-980128 GCF_000327345.1 Myotis davidii
CACCCTTGAGTATATTACTTTCCCAGGTTTCTTTATTACTATATTCTTTTGGACTCCTCTACTGGATATTTACTTTTATTTAAACTTTTTAACATATTTTTTCTAATCTATAAATATTGGGTTTCTTCAGATTTTACTTATTGGCCCTTTTCTCACTCTATACTTTCTCTACCAGTTATAGCCCACAAAAATTTGTATAATACTGGAAATGTTCTATATGCTGCACTTTCCAATAAGGCAGCCTCTCTTCATTTAGTTAGTGATTATTGATTTGAGATATGGATAAGAGAATCTGATAAAGGGAAATATCCCTCTCTGATTATTCTACCCAATATCAGCATTAACTTCTCCATCTATTCCTTTATTCTTCAATTCTTTTCTTTTCTCTTCTTTATTATTTTTCTCAACTCGACTCCTTTGAAGATCTACATTACACTCAAATATTAATCTATCATTTATTATTGAGGATCTACAGGTCACTACATAATCAGTATTATTTGCTGTATATTTATTAATTAGTAGGTTTTAGTCATTATACAGACATGATCTAAAAGGGAAGACTGACATTGAGGAAAGAATTACAACTGTGATAACTATTTCAGACAGTTAAATATTTACCTAATGGAATTTTTTTGTGACGATATCCCACAAATACATCTAATTTAAGGATTTTAGGGAATTGCCTTTTTCCAAAACCTGCAGAATATAGCTGGTTGTCACAGGGTTCTTTTGGACTAGGAAAAATCACATGAACAGGCAAAAACAACAGTGATAGCAATAATGAAATCACCTTAATCTAAATCTAGATATTAAGCATTGTGGTATGTTAATGTAAATTTTGTGCATTATTTAGCTGGGCATCTTCCTTTTAGAGACAGTGTGGGGAGGGACAGGACCAGCGTGAAATGGGACTTGCTCTCAAGTGAGAGGACAATGCGCAGACATGCCTGGAGTGTGCTGGTGTGGCTGTTGCGCTGTGGCTTGATTCCCTAATGAGGGAGTTTGGGTACAATTGGGAAGGGCAGGAAGACTGTTGACAGAATTTGAGTTTAAAAAGGTAAAAACAGAAGGAACTGCTTCCTCCCCCACCACTAACCTTATATTTTACAAAATATCTGTTATAAAGAGAACGGAAAAAGTGTATTACAGTAAAAACTGTAAACTTTCACCAAGTGTTTATATCTTTTATCATTTTCTGAATTTGCTTTATTTCCTCATAAGTACATTCAGGTAAGATGTGCTTAGCAATATTAGCACATAGGCGATGCTGTGTATTTTGTACAGCATTGCATCAGGAGGTACATAGTAATATCAGGTTATCTCACTGTTAGTGATACCACTTGAGCACGTAAGGGTAGTAATTGTCATATCTCTTTATTGTAATATTTTCACTTGTAATTAATTACTGGCCTATGGGGTGATAATTTACAGCCATGCAAAAATTATCTGCCCCAACAATCTTTACAGTAATGGTTTCAAAACCCATATATACTAATAGCCTAAATAAGTTATTACACTGGGAGCTATAAACTGGTTAGTTCTCTAATTTCATCTTTTATTCTACATTTATTTTCTTGTATTATCTGTAAAAAGAGGTCTTTTCTTTTTTTCTCTAGTTTTTTTTTTTCTCAATGTTTTTGGACTCACTTTTTAAACAGAAATTATAATCTAAATCTGACAGCATTCTGTTAGATTTTCAAGTTAACCAAAATAGCAGAACCCCTTTGTCTCAGAGCTGAGTCTATTTATTTATTTATGTATGCATTTATTTATTAGTATTCTTTTTTGTGATTAGCACGTCTTTACTTGGCATAATAGATATTCAACTCTTTTAATCAATAATGGTGTTTAGAGATAAAGATATCCACACTCAGTGTTATTACTGATTCTAGACCTCTACGGGGAATGAATGCCGGAAATCTCCCTTGGTATTTTTAATCAGGAGTTCAAGCTAATATTTCTAATAAAAATAAATAATAAAGATTTTTATCTATTTTATTTTATAGTGGTACCTCATTCTCTCTCAGTGGAAATATTTAAATAACATTAAGATATTTGTTTATTTACTCTGGTCTACAATATGCATAAAATAACACAAAAATGTGCCAAGACTACTACTAGTACTACTACTAAAAAGCCTACTTAATAAATAACTCTAGATCTTTATGTTGTAATATTTTTATTCTTGGAATAGATCTTACTAAGATTGAACAGTCAGAATACTGTGTTTAAAAGTTACTTTGTTTTTTAAATTTAACTTTATTGTTGAAAGTATTGCAGGTATCTTGTCCCCCAGCCCCATTGACCCCCTCAATCCCACACCCTCTCCCCCAGGCCTTCACCACACTATTGTCTGTGTCCATGGGTTATGCATATATGCGTATAAGTTCTTTGGTTAATCTCTTCCCACCAACACCCTCCCCTTCCCTCTGAGATTCATCAGTCTGTTATTTTTTGTTGTATGGTTAACTTTTTTTTAAATCCTCACCTGAGGATATGTGGATCTGTTCTTTTACTGTTGAGAGAGAGAGGAGAAACATCAATTAGTTGCCTCCTGTTCATGCCCTGGCCTGAATTGAATTCGTAACCTGGGTATGTGCCCTAACAGGGAATTGAACCTGTAACCTTCTGGTGTATGAGATGATGCTTCAGCTGACTGAGCAAGCCTGCCAAGGCTGTATGATTATTATTTTTTTAATCCTCACCTGGTGATATGTTTCCCATTGATTTTTTTTTTTTTTATTTTTTTTTTTTAGGGAGAGTGGAGGGGAGGGGCGGGAAGGGGAGAGAAAGAGAAACATTGATGTGAGAGAGAGATATTGATTGGTTGACTCCTGTATGCACCCCGGGGGCAGGGATCAAGCCTGCAACATGCCTTTCTATCTGCTGGCTGACACTCTAACCACTGAGCAACCAGCCAAGTCCGTATGGTTATCTTTTTAAATTAAAATATAGTTAGCTCATTCTTCTATTTTGATTTAATTCTGCAGTTTTCTTTCTTTCAGTTTTGATATAATTTTCCTTGATATGTAAACAATTGACTATGTTAAAAATTTTACTAAAGGAACTCTTGTTCCCACCGTATCCAGCTCCCCCTTTTTCTTCTCATCCACTATAAATATCCAATTTCATTAGTTTCTGGTTTATCCTTCCCCTGGTTGTTTTTTTTGTTTGTTTGTTTGTGTGTTTTTTTTTTGTTTGTTTGTTTTTAGGGGAAATGCATTACTTTTTGCACAATGGTGGCATAATAAGTTATTGAATGTATTTGTCGCAACTTTTTTTTTTACCTATAAAAATGCCTTCTAGATATCACTTCATCAATTTATACAAATGTTCCTCATTCTTTCTAATGGCTACTTTGTACTTATTTTTGTAATTATGCTATAATTTATTCAACCAGTCTCTTCTGGATGACATGTAGGCTTCCAATCTTAGCTATCACAAATAACAAGTGACCTTTGCATACACTGTTTTGTATTTTGGAAGGCTTATCTTCAGGCAAATTCCCCAAAGGGAGATTTCTAGGTCAGAGGGTAAATATGGGTTCTGTTAGGTATTGCCAAATTTCCCTCCAAGGGTCTTGACTGTTTTGCAACATGTGAGAGTCCCTCATTTCCAAATGCTCCAGCTGCAGAGTATGCTATAGAGCTTTTGAAAATTTC
This sequence comes from Myotis davidii, assembly GCF_000327345.1. NCBI lineage: Eukaryota > Metazoa > Chordata > Mammalia > Chiroptera > Vespertilionidae > Myotis > Myotis davidii. The sequence continues at coordinate 968,803 of NW_006300375.1, forward strand.
CGGTCTGATAAGTGAGAAACAGTAATCTGAGTATCATTTAACTTTGCATTTTTATTAAAGTAAAACAATAGTATTGCCCGACCAGTATGGCTCAGTGTTTGAGCACTGACCCATGCACCAGAAGTCACTGATTCCATTCCTGGTCAGGGCACATGCTTGGGTTGTGGGCTCAATACCCTGTAAGAGGCATGCAGGAGGCAGCCAATGGATGATGTTTCTGTCTCATTGATGTTTCTATATCTATTTCATATGTTTTACAAATATTTTTTCTGTATGAATTATATACATGTGTTTTGTCCCTTTTCTATGTCTTTTATGTTTTATTTCTTACTGTTTAGTCTTTTCTATATTAGATTAACTGAAATGTATGTGTGTGTGATGCTAGGTGAAGTTTTCCCTGTTTCTGGCCCAAGTGATACAACAATTCTTGCTAGTAGGGCATGCCTTTTACCTGCCCCACTGTAGAGCAACTGCTCATCTATTCAACATAAGTTTCGCGTTTTAGATGAAGATTTTCCTGAGTTCTTCCACCTGCTTTTCCCTCAAGAAGTGAACAACATTTCCTCCCCTCCATCAATTAGGAATAAAAGAACAAAAGGGGAAGAAGTGATATAGAGTTCTTGTGGGGACTGGGAGATGAAATCTCTCTAATCAAATGTAGAGTAACAGAGAAATGAGGAGGAGAAAATGATTGGCATCTAAGAAAGAGGACACAGATGGAGACTAATGACTGCCATCCTCCTTGTTGCTGACGTGGTTATGGCCTCTCTGGTTGACAGCCTGTCCTACTGGAACACATTGCTGAATGGCTTTCAAGACCAACTTTTTTTCCCCTTAATTCTCACCCTCGGATATGTTTATTGATTTTAGAGAGGGAGAAGAAAGAGAGAAACATTGATCTGTTGCCTCCTGTATGCACCCCAACCGGGATCAGACCCCAACCTATGCATGTTCCCTGACCAGATACAACCACAACCTTTCGGTTTATGGACAAGGCTCCAGCCAACGGAGCCACACCAGCCAGGGCCAGACCAACTTCTCTGCACATACCAAACCAAGTCCCCGTCTGAAATAAGGTAATGGAAGGAAATGACAGACTGGAAAACTGTGTAACAGTTATAATTTTAGGCCATGATGGTTGATTGTTTTGGATAAGGATTTGAAAAGTTTCAGGAAATGATGTCTCCACCATGGTATACACATCAAAGTCACTCAGAAAGTTTTTTCAAAGTTAACTTTCCAAGGCCCCACCCCAGCTCCAGTGAATGAGAAGTTCTGTGACTGTCTGGACTGCTGGCATAGATGCACTTGTGGAAAGATGGGGATATTGAGCATGAGGTGTGAAATGGCACCTCTACATGTTCTGATAATAAACATCTTTCCTATGGTTTTACTGGCCTTTCAAGCTTATTCATTTTTCTTTTTTTAAAATATATTTTTATTGATTTTTACAGAGAGGAAGGGAGAGGGATAGAGAGTTAGAAACATCGATGAGAGAGAAACATCGATCAGCTGCCTCCTGCACACTCCCCACTGGGGATGTGCCCGCAACCAAGGTACATGCCCTTGACTGGAATCGAACCTGGGACCCTTCAGTCCGCAGGCTGACGCTCTATCCACTGAGCAAACCCGGTCAGGGCTTATTCATTTTTCTTATTGCACTTTAAAAAATTTTATCATTGCCTTTTTAAAAGGATTATTTGCCGATGATAAGCCTTTATCAGCTGTGTATGACAGATAACATTCTCAAGTTATAGCTTCCCTTTGCATTTTGTTTAATGCATCTCTTAACTTAAAGCAGCATTTTTCTATTTAATATAGCTAAATGTATCAATTTTTACTTGTTTGGGGGGGGGCGGTTAGGGCATCTTCTTCAAGCAATATTTTACTGACTTAAATCATAATAGCTACCATTTTCTATAAGCTGTTAAAATTTTATACTAGTAGTTTTGCCTTTCACATTTTAGTCTTGAATATCCACTTAAAAGCATTTATTTATTATTGCAAAGTAGGAATATCATTTTATTTTTTCATATATGTATATGTATGTGTGCATGCATGCATGTTTACATATGTGTGTGTACATATGTGTGTGTATGGCGTGTATAGTTATAGTCCTATTTCCTAAGTCTGTCTGTGAAGCAAAGAAGAGACCCTGGAGGTGGCAGGTCAGGAAGAGACGGACAGCTTTCAGTCCACATTTACAGGAGAAGTTCTAGGAACAGGACTGGCTTCATGCCGTCGCAGAGAGCTCATGCCAAGAAGAGCCTGAATTTAGCTTAATGCTCTGCTATGACCATAATGAAATTTTTAATAACTTTTTTTTTTAACACAGAGCCCCTCTTTTTAATTTTTTACCGGGTGCATTCGGTCCTACAAATTATGTCTAGGGAACATTGGCAACATTTGTCATTAGCCTCCTCTTGTCATTTTCTGGCTCCCATGGGCTGAGATCTTATGATTTGAAGATATTCAGCTGCTGATTTATTCAAAAATAGCTTCTACTTTTTGTTTTTCCCTCTAATGTTAAAAAATTTCAGCTGGGTCTCCAGATAAAAGGATCAAGAATATTACATGTTGGCTTTATTGAAAAAAGTATATTATGCTGTAATTTATTCTAACATAAAAAAGTGATTAAAAACAAAACTCAATTTGCTTATCAAAGGGGTAATAGAGAAAGGACATGTGGTGACTATCAAATGTGAAGACTGTTGCCACTTAAGTGTAGTTTCAGCCCCCAGGGACTGAACTCTCCTCCCTGTTGGAACCCACCTATCCTATACAATAAAAGGCAAATATGCAAATTGTCCCTTCAACTGCCTGTGGGCCCTCCCTCTGGCTGGCCCAGCCCAATCAGCCCCAATCAGGGTGGGCCAGCTGGATCCCACTCATGCATGCATTTGTGCTCGGGGCCTCTAGTTAGAAATATAATTGATCTTATAGTCTTCTAAAGCAGAAAAAGCCCTTCAGTAGAGACCTATGACCCTGTAGTTTGCTTCCTGTCTTCACTAGCTGAAATCAATAAGCACTGGGAACTCAGGGTGGTGAGGAGGAAAGGAGAAAGTAAGGGAAGGTGAGTTAGATCCCATGTGAAGGATATACCCAGGTCAGAGATCACAGTGAGATTCTTTGGACAATGTAAATGCACCCCCATCTTATACGTAACAGCCCTGTAAGTTATGCTGGAAGCCAGAGTATTTAAAAAACCAACCCCATTTAAATTAAATGTGCCTGTTCAGGTTGGATACCTTTGGTTTGAAAACAACAGTACTTCATTCTTTATAAAGGTAGAAGCAGATAAGTGAGTGGAATGACAGATTGAAAAGCCTGGTATGGAAAACACAAGGGAAAATAGAAGCTGGGGATGTTCACGGCTGTGAGGTTGTCTAAGTTTGAACAGACACACTAGAGGCAGAAAGGCAGGAGCTGCCCTTCACAGACGGACAGGTCTGGTAATTAGGGGAAATAGGGTTTCAGATTATATTTGAGAGATAACCTGAGTTGTTTCTCGACAAAGAAATGTTCTCAAACTTTAAGTTATTTACTTAATTTAATTGTCCCATATTTATCTGGAAAAGTAACATAAAGGCAATCGAGGGCAAAGTTGCTTAATAGAATCTTTATTATTTTATTCGACCAGTAGAGGGACCCATTTCTTTTTATTCCATTGATTATATTTCTTTTTTTTTTAAATTTTTCAATTATAGTTTACATTCAACATTATTCTGTATTAGTTTCAGATGTATAGCACAGCAGTTAGGCAATCATGTAGCTTACAGAGTGGTTCCCCCCAATATTTTAAGTACCCACCTTGTCCTATACTTAATTATTAAAATACTAGAGGCCTGGTGCACAAAATTCATGCACGAGGTGTGGGGTGTCTCTCAGCCTGGCCTGCACCCTCTCGCAATCCGTGACTCCTTAGAGGATGTCCGACTGCTGATTTAGGGATTGGGCCTAAACTGGCAGTCAGACATCCCTCTCGCAATCCAGGATGGCTGGCTCCTAACCCCTAGCCTGCCTGCCTGATCGCCCCTACCATTCTGCCTGCCTGCCTGATCACCCCTAACTGCTTGCCTGTCTGATCACTCCTAACTCCTCCCCTGGCTGTCTGATAGCCCCTAACCACTCTGTCTGCCTGCCTGATCACCCCTAACTGCTTGCCTGCCTGTCTGATTGCCCCTAACTGCCCCTGCCTCAGCCCCCGCTGCTGCGGCTTCATCCAGAAGGACGTCCAGAATGACATCCAGAAGGTCCTTTGGCTGTCTGGCTTACTTAGCACATTACGCTTTTATTATTATAGACTAGAGGCCCAGTGCATGAATTCATGCATGGGTGGGGTCCGTCTGGGTGGCCTGTAGTGATCGGGCCAAAATCTGCAGTCCAATGCTCCTACTTGCAGCTCCTACCTGCCACTCCCACTCAGCCCGGCCCCACTGTCACACCCTGTCACACCCAATCAGTCCTGTCACACCCAATCAGTCCCAATTAGGAGAGGCTTGCATTGCAGCAGCGCTCACCAGCCATGAGCCCTGCGACTGGTGCCCTCCCAAGGGGAGTGGCCTGCAGGATCAGGGCTCTCCAATATCCCCCAAGGGGTCCTGGATTGTGAGAGTGCAGGCCAGGCTGAGGGACTGCACCAGTGCATGATTGGGTTGAGGAGGGACCTTGGAAGGGCTCCAGAGAGCATCTGGCCCATCTCACTCAATACAATTGGCTGGACCCTAGTAGCAAGCTAACCTACTGGTCAGAGCATCTGCCCCCTGATAGTTAGTGCACATCATAGCAACTGGTCAACCAGTTGACTGTCTGCCCCTTGGTAGACTGTCTGCCATAGTGAGCAGTTGAGCAGCCTTAGCATATCATTAGCATATTACACTTTGATTGGTTGTTCTGCCGTTTGGTCTATTTGCATATTATCTTTTTATTATAAAGGATTATTTACTATATTACTTATACTGTAATTTATATCTTTGTGACTATCCTGTAATCACACATTTTTACTTCTTAATTCCTTTGCCTTTATCACCCCCACCCCAAAACCCTTCCCCTCTGTCAACTGTCAGTCTGATCTCTTTATCTATGAGTCTGTTTCTATCCTGTTTATTTTGTTCTTTAGATTCCACATATGAGTGAAGTCATACAGTATATGTCTTTCTGTGATTGGCTTATTTCACTTAGCATAATACTCTCTAGGTCCATCCATGCTTCGCAAAAGTTTTCATTTATTTTTATGACTGATGGTATTTATTGTGTATTTGTACCACATCTTTTTCATCCACTTGTCTATTGATGGACACTTGGACTGCTTCCATATTTTGTCTATTGTAAGCAATGCTGAAATGAATATGGGTGTGTATATATTTTTAAATTAGTGTTTTGGATTTATTCAGATATATTCCCCAAAGTGAAATTACTGGATCATAAGGCAATGCCATTTTAACTTTTCTGGAAATTCCACATCATTTTCCATAGTGGTTGCACCAATTTGCATTCTCTTCTACAGTGCACTAGGGTTCCCTATCTCCTCATCCTTGCCAATACTTGTTTGTTGATTTATTGATAATAGCATTCTGCAGAGTAAAGTAATGTATTTGTCATTGTGGTTTTTTAAAAAACATATTTTATTGATTTTTTACAGAGAGGAAGGGAGAGGGATAGAGAGTTAGAAACATCGATGAGAGAGAAACATCGATCAGCTGCCTCCTGCACACTCCCTACTGGGATGTGCCCGCAACCAAGGTACATGCCCTTGACCAGAATCAAACATGGGAACCTTGAGTCTGCAGGCTGATGCCCTATCCACTGAGCCAAACCAGTTAGGGCATGACATTGTGGTTTTAATTTGCATTTCTCTGATTGATGCTGAGCAACTTTTCATGTCCGTGGGCCATCCGCATGTCTTAATTCTTTATAAAGTTTGGGTAGTAACTCCATATCAGATGTATCATTGGCAATTATTTTCTGCCATTCAGTAGGTTGTTTTTTTATTTTGTTGATGGTTTTCCTTGTGCAAAAATTTTTAGTTTGATGTAGGCACCCATTTCTTAGCATAATATTTTTTTCATTTATCATTTTTTGGAAGTCATTTTTGTTATTCATATACGACCCCAAACATTCTAAATTAGTCCTACTGGTGTTCGGAGCCCAACAAAATGACTGTACTAGTAAGGAGTGATGTCCAAGAACCGGTGAGCTGGGGAGAGCCAACAAGGATAGAGCACAGAAGCTAGAAAACTGAACAGTAGCTGGATATAGGATTACATTTGTAGGGGAGTGTCAAGGGGAAGTTAAAATAGTGACACCTGCCTTCTAGGAAAAGTGCAGAGAAAGATGAGAAGAAAGAATTGCAGCAGTAATATGAATCTTAAGCTGTGAATTATTTTCTTCCTTCTAGTGTAGAACAGAGTTTTTCCACGAGTAGGTCAAAATCCAATAGCAAAGTATGGAATCAATTTAGTAAGTAGTGATGAAAATTAAAAAAAAAGACAATAACAAAAAGAAATCAAAATAGAAGCGAATGGACTGTAATAGAGTTAACAATAAATTTTAAAAAAGGAGAATGGAAAAATAATAAAATAGAATTAGAAGTATTAGGATGCGTTGACGATCAAGAATAAATAATTTATAAAGCTGACTTTAATTTTATATGTTAAGTTTCTTCTGGCTCTAACATATTTTGATCATTGGATTCTGGGGAAAAGATTATTTCATGGAGTAGGGAAAAAGTAGGGAAATCAGATTATTTTAAAAACAAACTTTATGTACAAAAGATAGCAGAATTGTATTATAGTCACAAAGAACTTTGTGTTTCTTTTAAAAAAAACTTTTCAAGCAGTGTTTTTACTAAATGTGCTCAGGATACACACTTATTTCAATATAACAAAAAAAAGTTTAGATTCACTTGTTAAGACAGGGAATTGGAATGGAGGATATAGAGTAATTAAAAAGATAACTAAAACTTTAAAGGGGTTTTGTTTAATTCATAGCACACAGCAACTACCTCTTATATCTGCTAACCATAGACTAAAAGATCCACTTTTCTTACTGCATTCCAACATCCATCAACTCGGACTTCTAAGGGGTAACCAAAGGCTGCTTGCTCAACCAAAACTTTGTGAAAGTAGTAAAACTAAATAAGCTTTTGCTAAAATATTATATACAACTCACGATCATTTATGTTTTACTATACAAATGTTAATCCTTAACTCAGACACTGTCTCACCGAATGAGGGGATACTGAAGCCTGTTAAACCCCAGACAGTGCAGCTGAACCAGAGAAATGGGGCAAAATATAAACAAATCAGACGCTTAACCTTGCAACGAAGACATGTCAACATAAACATAACTGTACTTCTCATTTTCCTCACATATATTATTGGCAGCACAATGAGAACTAGCTCTGCACTGTGAACTGAGCAGTGATACTCATTGCAATGCTGAACCTAACCATTAGATTCTTTCCTAGAATTAACGAATAGTATGAACATTCATATTTTTACATTCCTGTGTTATTTTCTTTATGCCAAGAAGTGCTAGCCAGGTTTTCTTAAAGATCTATATCTACAATCACAACAATGAACAAAAACTAGAGAACATATCCATTTTGTGGTATAGAGCTACACTAAAACGTATTGTCTTAAAACCACAAGCATTTATTACTTCACATGACTTTTTAGATTGCTCAGGCAGTTCTTTTTCTCTAAGCAGGCTTGGCCAAGGCTTCATGTATATCTGACAGTTGCCAAGTTGATTGGTCTGTAGAGTCTTCCTTTAAGAAGGATTCACATCCTCTAAGGCTACCATGGGATTATGCTCATGGTAGTGTCGGGGTTCCAAAACCAACAATAGACAAAATCCAGTGCATAATCAATTTCACAAGCCTCTGTATCACCCTTGCTAATTTTCCATTGCTCAAAGCAAATCATGTGGATAAATCAAGAATCTGGGTATAGAAAATTGACTCTGTTTCTTGATGGAAAGTTGCAAATTGGAAGAGATGGAGAGATATAAAGCATTTTGCATTGATTTTTGTGCATAGTTTCATTCTTCTGCATGTGGATATCCAGTTTATCTAATACTGATCTTCTACAAGGATGCCAGGAGTACATGGGGGAGGTTCCCCCATGTACTCCTGGCATCCTTGTAAAACCAGTTCACAGTACATGTGTAGGTTTACTTCTGTTTCATTGTTCTATATATGTCTTTATGCCTGTACCATACAGTTTTAATTACTGCGGCTTTGTAATATATTTTGAAATCATCGTGATGCCAGCTTTGTTCTTTCTCAAAATTTCTTTGGCTATTCAGGGTCCTTTGTGAGTCCACATGAATTTTAGGTGCATTTTTTCCTATTTTTGTAAAAAATGCCACTGGTATTTTATTGATCCTAGTATTGAATCTGTAGATCACTTTGGGTAGTATTGACATTTTAATAATATTAAGTTTTATAATTCATAAACATGCAATGTCTTTCTATTTATTTGTGTAGAGGATGTGCAGGAGGCAGTGGATTGATGATTCTCTTTCTCTCTCCCTCTCCCTTCCTCTCTGAAAGGAGGAAGAAAATACTTGTAGATGCTATATCTGATAAATGGTTAATTTCCAAATATATAAGAAAAGGAATACTCACAATTCAATAGCAATAATAATAACAAAAACAAAATTTAAAAATAGGCAAATGGCTTAAATAGATGTTTCTCCAAAGAATACATACAAATGGCCCACAGGTATATGAAAAGGTGCTCAATATCACCAATAATCTGGGAAATAAAAATAGAAAGTATTGTCTCACACTTATTAGGACAGCTAGTATCTTAAACACACACACACACACACACACACACACACACACACATACTATCAAGTGTTTGTGAGTATGTGGAAAAATTGAAACCCTTGTGCAATATTGGTAGAAATGTAAATTGGTGCAGTCATTATGGAAAAAAGAGTTGAGGTTCCTCAAAAAAATTAAAAATAGAGCTACCATATGATCCAGGATTCCACTTTTGGGCATATATCCAAAAGAATTGAAATTAGGATGCCAAAGAGATATTTGCACTACCTTATTCACATCAGCATTATTACAGCATCCAAGACATGGAAATAACCGACATGCCCATTGACAGGTGAGTGTGGATATATACATACAACTGAATATTATTCAACCTTAAAAAGTAGGACATCTTGCTTCATGCAACAATATGGATGAACCTAAATGACATTATGCAAGTCACAGAAAGACACTTACTGCATGGCTCCAGTTATATGTGATATTTAAAATAGTCTAACTCATTGAAGCAGAGAATAGAGGTACTGCCAAGGGACGGGGGTGGGGAGGGGAAATAAGTTGTCTAATGGTTATAAAGTTTCAGTTATGTGAGATGAGTAAGTTCTAGAGAGATGCTGTACAACATGGTGCCTAAAATTAATAATAGAGTATTGTATACTTACAAATTTGTTAAGATGACAGATAGCATATTAAATGTTCTTAACACAGTTTTTTAAAAGTTACATTGCAAAGGTAAGTATACAGAGGATGCAATGTGTGACTAATTTACCATAGGAATTGGCTGGATATAATATTTGGGACAAAAGCTAACCAATAATATAGAATTTACAACAGCATCAAAAAATATATTTTTGACTTTGTTTTAAATGCCAACTAAAATCTTATGTAGGAAGTTTAACATCACTCCAAAATTAGTACCTTGATTAAAAAACAAACAAAACAAACAAACAAACAAACCATGAGTCAGATTAGATTTTAAGATTCCATACCACTAATATTATGACATCCTATGATATTAATGAAAAAAAAACAAAACAGTTTTCTAACCCCTGACATCATTTAGAAGTATTAGGTAACATCAAAGTTTTATGCCCACCCCCTTTTTTTAAATCCTCACCATAAGATATTTTTTCCATGGATTTTTAGAGAGAATGGGAGGGAGGGAGAGAGAGAAATATCTATGTGAGAGATATTGGCTGCCTCCAGCACATGCCCTACTGGGCCAGGGATTGAACCTGCAACCAGGTACATGCCCTTGACCAGGAATCAAACTTGTGACTTTTTGGTTATCAGGCCAATGCTCTAACCACTTAGCTAAACCAGCCAGAGCTATGTTCCCTTTTGTTATAAATTTTCTTCAGTGAGAGACAGCCTTCTCCCAACTTCTTAGATCAGCGGTTCTCAACCTGTAGTCGCGACCCCTTTGGCAGTCGAACGACCCTTTTACAGGGGTTGCCTAAGACCATCCTGCATATCAGATAGTTACATTATGATTCCTAACAGTAGCAACATTACAGTTATGAAATAGCAACGAAAATAATTTTATGGTTGGGTCACAACATGAGGAACTGTATTTAAAGGGCCAGAGGTTGAGAACCACTGTCTTAGATAGAGGTGGAGATAGCATTAGTTCAAGTCCAAACCTGCAATCTATCTACTACCTACTCTTATGCCAGTGGGGACATTTTTATCTTTAGCTCAAGAAGGTAGTCCAGATTTTAACAATGAGTCAGTAGGTATTGGGTGGTGGGTGGCAGGAGGGAGTGAAAATTTAAGGGTGATGCAGAATACCTCTCCTGGAGCCTCTAAAAATCATTTATATATTTATGAAGTTGCTTATTTTGCCTATGGATAAGACCCACCTTGGACTTTATCTCACTAGTATTTGGAAACAAAACTGAGCTATTTATAAAATGTAAACTAAAGATCTCAATGTGTGAAGCCATGATCATCACTGATCTTCTCTGTATCCAAATCTCCATAATTTAAAATATTGTCATAAAACAAGCCCTTATTTTTTAGGTATGTACTATGAAGCATAAAGGAAAGAGAACTTGCTACAGAAAGAGAGGTCCCTGTCACACCCATATTCATTTCCAGTGGAGTTTGCACAGTTCAAATGTAATTAGAGATTGGGTCTCCTTACACAGCCAAATGATCCAGTGTACAGTGAAGCCATGAAGCTAAAAATCTGGAGTCATTACCTTTGACTTTGACTTCTAGTTTTGCTATTGCAAACTGGGTAACCCTGGGCAACTGATGGTTTAACATCACTAAGCCTAAAACTTCAAATCAGTAAAGTTGCAATCCTCCTCCTCCTCCTCATCACCTTCATTGGCATGGTTTGGGATATATTAATATATGTCATGTAATAGCATATTCTATTGGCTATTATTTATAGCTGTTAATTTTACTCAGAAAGAAACAGTTATTCTTATCTATCACTGAACATAAATACACACACACACACACACAATAACAGCTAATATGCAGAGATAGTATATCAATGCCAAATGCATTTCCATAACACAGTTC
>NW_006300375.1:980297-985593 GCF_000327345.1 Myotis davidii
ACGTTAGCCAAGGCTTGACAGCAGCCAAGTCTTAGAAGTCGACCTAGCACCTCTCTTTGCCAATATGCCAGGTCAGGGAAAAGCGTATTCTGAAAGTCTCACTCCTATGCTAATGAGAAATATTTGAAGGCCAGTCAAGGCTGAAGTTACAAAGCTGGGGAATAAAATACCTTTATATTATGTGTATACATTCTATTTTTAAATAAATGGATAAAGTAAAAGTATATTTGCTATATAGAAGCATTTGTTTTTAACTACAGCCTTGTGTTGATAGTTCTTCAAGTCTTAGTTTCCCACCTATATTTGCTACCAATTTTATGGTATCTCTGCTAATGCCATCTGCTATAAAAATGCGTCATTAAGTCCTTAAAAAACAACAACTCAGTGTGTCCTCATTAAAGCTTATGGACTTCTACTTCATTTACTCCTGCTCTAAATTCTCTCTTCCTTTATTCCTGCTCTAAATCATAAGTGCTGCTTATGATTTAGCTTTGAGGGTAGGGTGATTTTTACACCATTAGGATGATATTGGCTCTTTTTTTTTTGCTTCTTTGTATCAAGACTTCCAAAAGAATGACTTCAAACTTTATGTTTATAACCAAACTAGAGGCCTGGTGCCCATAGGATCCCTAGTCCTGGCTAGTAATCAGTGCTGATCGGGGCCTTCGGCTGCCGGCCAGGGACTTTCTTCATTCTGCATTGCCCCCTGGTGCTCAGCGCATGTCATAGTGAGTGATCGAACTCAGTTTCTGGTCGAACTCCCAAGGGGACACTTTGTATATTAGCCTTTCATATATAGATAGCTAGAAAAACTGAATACTTCTCCCATAGTATATTTTGTGTAGACATAATTTATTTAAGCAAAATATTACCAACTTTTTAAGTAAAGAGGGACAAGCTTATTTTAATAGCATTGTGTCAAGATAAGCTCATTTTTCTGTATAGAATTATCTATAAAATTATAAAGAATGGAGTTTTTTAAACAAGTTTGTCTTCTTTTATGATAGATGGTAAATTTCAAAGATTCATCTTTTTGTTATGTTTTAATGCTTTAAATTATATTTTAAAAAATAACTAACATTTAAAGTGATAGCTACAAATAAGTGGTTTTATAGACAGACTATCAGATTGGCTTCTTGTAAATGAATAAAAATTTAGAAAGATGGTAGAAATTTCACCTCATACATTAGCTAGTCTCATAATTTCTACTATGTAAATCTTTTCAACTACAATCCACTTGATTTTGTCATTAGAAAGACTAAAAAAAACTGATTTAGTGTTTTTGTATTTGTTATTCTTATCCATATACAAAATATAAATAGAATTTAAAAAAAATTAATACAATACATTTCAACATCTTTGGTAGGTTGTGATGTAATAGGGTTATAATAGGCTTCTTAATGAGTGCCTAAATGGTTGTGCTCACATGATTGAATATAGTTAGTAGCACTGGTGCTTAATAATCAACAAAGATAGTGCATCTTTATAATCCTGGCTTAAGAAATTGGCAAAGAAAAACTTACTCTAAGACATACATGGTAATAAAAAGAGTGGTACTTACATTTTTGCAATTTAACTGAATTCAGTAACATTTAAGATATTTTTGTTTTGGCTTTTTTTTTCTTTTTGAATATTGAAGTTTTCTTATATCATTTGGACAGCAACTAAATGTCGATGTATCAATTAGTTGAGAGAAATATCTTAGAACAGAGGGTGGGGATGTTGGTAAATGTAGTACCTAATCGAAGGGTCTCCTGAGATTGATTACCTACGTAGCCCTGATCCTTCAACCCTCTGTGTACTTACCCCTTAGCAATAGGACTTAGCAGCCTCTTTATCATGAAGTGTAGTCTACTGCCCATTGCCTGGCCCGGGTTGGTCTTGTGCCCCACTTTGTTCAACAAAATGTGGCAGAAGCACACGGTGGCAGTGATAAGCCTCAGCCGCAGGAGGTCTGTCTGTCTCTGCTCACTCCTGGGATTGTGCCAAGTCTATGTGACCAAGCACAAGCTACCTTTTCAGAGGATGGGTTACCAGATGCAGAAAAGCTGAAATTCCTCAACCAACACTCAACCACCTTCAGAAATAGAACTGCCTAGCTGATCCAGATGCATGAGGTGCCCACCAGATGTGAAACCCTGGCCAGCTGAGCCCAGCATAAGTAGCTGACCCAAAGATTTACTCTCAGGCCTCAATTGTCCCATCTGTGTGATGGATCTATGTTAGCTGTTGTGTGTGATGAGTGTGTGAAAAATGTTTGATCTCTCAGGGGTCGACTGCTGCTCTAATATTGTGTGGTTCTGCGATCTACTCAACAAGTTCTATCCTCACACAGTTCTAGTTACGCTCTCACAAAGTCATCTCACAAACCAAAGCCATTGTTAAAGTTGAGTAACAATGTAGTGTTATGGTTAATAGTATAAGAATGTGCAAAGTTTTTTGCTTTGGCTTTTTAAAACTAAAATATTGAACAACACAGCAACCTTTAAGTTTCATGAACCAGCAAAACCAGAAATTGGGGACAACTCTGGTTTTACTTTTATTTCTTGCAAGGGCAATGGATCACACATTTTTAAATCATATATATTAACTCATTAAACTATTGTTTTGTAAAAAAAAAATATTGCCTGTTCAGAAGCAAAAACTGAATCGGTTTATTGGTGTTGGAAAATATTTAAGCATTTCTTTATAGAAATTGGTAATCAAGCTACTTTAGCTTGTGATCCCTGAAGTGGCCTATAAGACAGGGACTCGCACATGTCGTTTACTGGGGAAGTGATCCTATGAAATAAGTGAGCAGGAAAGGGAGAAAAGCCAGTCAAGGGTGTGTTAATGGGAGGGATGTTGCTGTGGACAATGGATATTCCATTCTATTCCCGACCCTCTGAGAAAGCATAGAAAGCACACCTCCAAATTTTCATCCAACAGATCTTTCGTCTGTTAAGGGCTAACCCTGAGGGTGTGACGTGTAAGGTGTGTCATTGTTTGGAGCTGGAGAAAGCCTCAGAGAAGCAGACAGAGGCAGGCGTTTGCGGTGGGACTTTGTCATGATGCTGAACATTGCTTACCTCAGCTGTAAGAGGATATGGGGGAAGATTCAAGAATCTTCTTCAAAGGTTTGGCCAAAATTTGAACCACCCTCCAAAGAAATATTTACGTTTGAATCAAAACACAGAATCCAGGAAATTGTAGATAATACTGAACATAAACAAAAAAATTCACATTATTGTGCTAGAAAAATATTCCTGTAAAAATGGTATCTTTTTAATGTTTCTAAACAATTCATTCTAGTTCCCATGAATATCTTCATTTTTTCAAAGGTCTTAATCGTTCAAAGTTTTATTTCTTTCATGTACAAACTTAATAAGGATTTTAGCATTCCTTTTAAACGATATCTTCTATTGAATTTCTGAGTCAATGTCTGAATTATTAATTAATTTGAGTAATGTTTTAAAAAAAGGTTATCTTGCTCTGGCTGGGTGGCTCAGTTGGTTGGAGTGTCACCAAAAGATTAAGGTTTCAATCCCCAATCAGGGCATAAGGGAGGCAACTGATCTAAATTTCTTGTCTCTTTCTCTCTAAAATCAAGAAATATATCCTCGGGTGAGGATTTAAAAAAAAAAGATTATCTTGAGTAGAAAACTAAGTTAAATTTGTTTTTAAAACCATTGCTTGAAAATATATAGAATATTTACAATTCATTAAACATTAACAGTTTAACTCATTGAGCTGCTTATAGCATGTTACGTTTCAATTTTTTTTTTACCTGCAGAATATTTAATTTGGCCTGATGTGACTGATTTGATGTGACTAATTATTTTTTTTAAAGAATATTAGCAACTATTTGGGAAATTTGGGCTGTGAAGCAGAGCTGGTTTGGAACTCCCTGCAATGGTAGTCATCTGGTCCTGATTATTTAGCAGCTCCTCCCTTAAACGCCTCAAAACACACACAGTATCTCAGGGTCTTTTCCTCCTCTTCCTTTTTTATGGTGGGGGCGGGGGCGGGGGCGCTGTTTACTGTTTACTGTTTACTTTTAAAAGCTTCCTGTAGCAGTTACAAGAATATATTCATATTAAATTTGACTCATACTGTGGTGTTATTACCTATATCTTGAATGTGTATTCTTTAAATGTTTATACTGTGCAATAAGAAATATCACAAACTTTGAACAACGTATCTTTTGCTTAGCGAACCTTGGCTTAACTAATGGAAGTGTGTTTTTGTGAATGGACATGGCAATCTGGGCCAATATTTTGGAAACAGAAAGTCCAGCCTTTGTGTCTCTGCGGCTGCTTGTTTATACGCTTGCTCAGTTTATTAGTAAACACGGCGGACCAACTGAAATTCAAAGCAAAGGCTTCAGCAAACAAATTTGACCTCAGTTATCATGACACTGTGTTCGCCCTCTAGTGAATCCATCTTTCCTTCTCAGCCACCAAAGTGAGCATTAAACTGAGTGACAGTATATTTATTAAGGCTTTTTAAAACAGAACAACCACACCTCCACTGAAATCTGCTCACTGCTAATTAACCTTTGACCTCTGGAAACATCATAACATTTTGGCTGTGCTGTTAATGCTTCAAATGCTGAGGGGAAGTATTCAATTAATATTGTCAAGCTACATGATAGAGAAAAAAAAACATATTTTCTTGACTCAGAATTAAATTATGTCAAAGAAAGAAGAAAACATCAGGAAACTGCCACAAACCAATCTGGACTTTTTCAACTCTAGCTTCCTAGCCGTACTTCTTCTTCTTTTTTTTTTTTAAATGTATAAACTGAATGCAGTTGGCAAATTAGTTGCATCCATGACTATTGGGTCTGGAAATATATCTACTCTAGCATTTTTCTTTCATATTTTCTCCTGCTCTATTTCATGTTCAAGTAATAATTCATTTGCACAAGTGGATAAAAAACATCAAGTCTAAAAAGCGAATATATAGTAGGAGGTTGTTTAGAAATCAAAACACTTTAAAATAGCACAGCTGTTCTGATATTGTTATCACGCCAGCGATTTCTGATGGTTAGGTGACGGGAAGAGGCAGAACAAACTTTCAGTGCAACTATTTTGCTAACATGTTTCCACCATTGTGGTATGTATTTATCTCTCAATGTGATGCACACCATATGTACACACTGAAGAGACGCCAATTAAATGCATGTGCTTTTCCAAAGACAGAAGTTTGTGAATGCAATTCTTGGTACTTTCTACCCACAGAGGGGAATTTGAACACCATGCAAGCATCCTCATTCAAAGAAGCAAATAGTGCATTTCATATAGAATAGCTTACA
>NW_006300375.1:986095-1008322 GCF_000327345.1 Myotis davidii
ATATTGTCTTTAAATTCCTACTATCCCATAGAGGAGTGGGCAAAAGTAGGTTTAAAGTTATAATACAAATAATACAGTCATTAGTAAACAATAATAATATAAGAATATCCTCCGTTTTGTGTACTCACAACTGTAAATCTAATTTTTCCCACCCTGTATTTATACATTCTCTCTTAGTTACCAAAAACTCCCAGACTATAGGAGCTGCACCTAAGTACCTAAGTCATCTTTGAATATTGGTACCGTATACATATTTACTCAACAAGTATTTATTTAATTAAAAATAAGGCAAGGCAGACTGCTCCTTGAGCCTGAGTCTTGGCTTTTTGCTTTCCTCCCTGAACAACATGAGCTTCAGAACATGCTTCACCTTCTCCACAAACTACTGGACCCTGAGCTCTGTGCAGTCACCCAGCCACCCACTCGGTATGCTAGTAGCCCCGTCAGAGTCTATGCAGGCACAGGGGGCTGGGACTCCCAGATGTTAATGTCCCACTCCACCGGTGTGCGGGGTGACTGGGGGTCTGGGGTCCTTTCTGCGGGGATGACAGGGGGTCTGGTGGGCATAGAGTACATCCAGAGTAAGAAGGAGACCATGCAATGCCTGAATGACCACCTGGCCTCCTACCTGGAGAAGGTGAGAAGCCTGAAAGATGATAATCGGAGACTGGAGAGCAAAATTCAGAAACACCTGGAGAAGAAGGGATCCCAGGTCAGAGACTAGGAGCATTATTTCAAGACCATTGAGGATGTGAGGGCTCAGATCTTCGCAAATTCTGTGGACAATGCCCCCATTGTTCTGTGAATTGACAATGCCAGTCAGAATCAAGTATAAGATGGAACTAGCCATGTGCCAGTGGAGAGTGACATCAATGGCTCCGAAAGGTCATTGAGGACAGCAATACCACTGGGCTGCAACTGGAGACAGAGATTAAGGCTCTCGAGGAAGAGCTGCTCTTCATGAAGAAGAACAACGAGGAGGAAGTAAGTGGTCTATAAAACCAGACTGCCAACTCTGGGTTGACCATGGGGTTGGATTCCCCTAAATCTCAGGATCTTGACAAGATCATGGTGGATATCTGGGCCCCGTATGACGAGCTGGCTTGGAAGAACTGAGAGGAGCTAGACAAGCACTAGTCCCAGCAGATTGAGGAGAGCACCACAGTGGTCACCTCCCAGACTGCTGCGGCAGGAGCTGCTGAGATGACACACGTGGTGCTAAGATGTACAGTCCAGTCCTTGAATGTCAACCTGGACTCAGAGAAATCTGAAGGCCAGTTTGGAGAGCAGCCTGAAGGAGGTGGAGACGGGCTATGCCATGCAGATGGAACAGCTCAACAGGATTCTGCTGCACCTGGAGGCAGACTGGCCCAGGCCCAGGCAGAGGGGAGCACCAGGCCCAGGAGTAGGAAGCCGTGCTGAACATGATAGTCAAGCTGGAGGCTGAGCTTACCGATTACTGAGGCCTGCTGGAAGAAGGGGAGGGCTTCAATCTTGGTGACGCCCTGGACAACCACCACTCCATATAGACCACCACCTGCAGAATTGAGGTCAAAGACACCAAAGTTCTGAGACACTAAGGCAGCAGAAGTGGGGCGCCCCTTGGGGGAGCAGGAGACCAGTATTCAGAGATCATTGAACATCAAAAACATAATAATAATAAAGCAAGTCATATGTTAAAGGGAAAAGATAACCGGGATGTAAAGAACTGTGATACACAGGTTCTACACAGGCAGGCGGACAGCTCTAAGACTCCTGGAGAAGAGAGGAGCTAGGCAAAGAAAGTTTACATGAGGGCAGTGCATACGTACGTTCTCAAAATGTAAGTGCTGACAGGAAGGAGTTAGGAGGTGAGAGACAAGGGTATATTTACTTCATCCATGGGAGTGTCAGATTTAATGTTTGGCATTTTTTTCACTGGAATTAATGTGATCTTATTCATAAACCTCTAAAACCATGGTGTCTAGAGAAAAAAAAGTTTCACTATTTAACACAATTAAGTTGCCCGAAGTGAAGTGATAAAAAATGAAAAGAAAGTTTCATGAAAAAGAGCTTATACAGATGAGTCATTTGTCAATTAAAAACAACTGTTGGTGACTGTTTTCTCAATGTTTTTCAGATAACGAGGCTTAGCAATTGTTCTTGTGCTAAACATTATAGATGATACTAACTCAAGTTGAAAAGTTTTCAGAGAATATATCATTCCCTGTGTTCAATATGAATTCTTCTCAAGTTCCTAATTTCAAACATCTTTGAATTCTAAACTATCTCCCATGCAAATGAGTTGTGACAACATATCTCCCCTTCCAAAAAGTATTAGAGAATTTTGAGTTTATCTATAGGAAACTTGTAGATTTACTTATCCTTAATGGAGGACAAAAAAAGTAAATAAATAGCAGAGACTATACTATAGCAGTGGTTCTCAACCTTGGCTGCACATTAGAATCACCTGGGAATCTTTTTAAAATCCTGATTTCTGGGCCTCATCCTCCAGAAATTCTGTTTCTTTGTTACTAATGCTGTGGCCCCACCCCATAACAAAGAAACAGAATTTCCGGAGGATGAGGCCCAGAAATCAGGATTTTAAAAAGATTCCCAGGTGATTCTAATGTGCAGCCAAGGTTGAGAACCACTGTACTATAGGGTAGTAAATCTGAAGAATCAGCTAGTGTTAAAATCAAAAGCACCTTTCAGTAGAGGATCACATGATCATAGTGGAGCAAGAACCCTAGAGATTTCACTCTCAATACTCCCAGTGTTTTAATGATAAAATTGAAGCCTCCTGAAGTGATATGAATTATGCAAGGTTGTAAATACAGTGATAAAGTCCAAAACTCAAAACTCTGAGCTCATAGTCCAGGTCCACCCACTACAATGAATGGGAAGAACATATTGAGAAATCAAAGATTTTAGTCTTCCAGAGACCAAACAAAAGGTTGGAGCTAAAGTTACTTAAGTAAATGGGAAAAAATAAAATGAGATACACCAGTCAGAATAATTACAGCCCTAGTTGATAGGATCCCAGGAAGAAACCAAGGATGGAAAGAAAATATCAAGATGTTACTGAAAGGAAAATGCATGAGTTTACATCTAAATAAGTGACTTATACTAGCTCAGTATATATCGTACAGTAGTTCCTTTCAATTGCAGGTCTGACGCATCTCTGCAGTGTAGTGGAGTACATGAGGGGGGAAGTTACTACGAGATATGGCAATAAGAATAAAGAAAAAGGCAGTTTCAACTTCTTGAGTTTACTATTAGTGGTAGCATCATAAAGGTATCATAAGACATGTTTCAGTTTCCCCATTATGTCAAATGTCTCTTGGAGAAATACATTTGCACAATGAGATCCCTAACAGCCAGTGTGGGACAAAAGTAGGCTTATAGTTGTGCGTATGTGAAACACAGAGTTTATTCTTGTATTATCATTTATTAATTATTGAACAACTATAAACCGACTTTTGCCCCATCCTGTATATGGAGAGGGAACATATAGGGAGGAACTGGCCTGGAATAAGACTTATAAATTGAGTGGGATGGATATTTGGTTAATGAAGTAAACTGTAAGCTCTACAGGAAGTCGTGAGCAGAAGAGACAACAAAATGTAGTATCTTAATAGTATGTAGTAAGGCAAGTAAAAATTGGTAACATCAGTGGGATGGCGTGTAGAGGACAGAAAGGGAGACTATTTATAAAATAATATGTAATATTCTGATTAGTTAGTTGGACATGAGAGTGGGGACCCATAAATAGATAAGAATTCATAATATAAGAAGGCAAATAAGTGATGGGCTTTAGAACAATTACGGCTGTCAACATAAGAAACATTTAAACCTGTGAAACATTTTTGTGAGTTTATCTGAGCCAAACTGTCGACAATTGCTGGGAAGCAACATCTCAGCAGATTAAGATAATGCTCCGGAGAATGGCAGTTTTGCACCTTCTTTTATACATGACAATGAAAAGAGCAGACTTACATGCGTTACACAAAGTCCATTGGTGATAGATGAGGCAGGCGGGAGAAAGCAGAGCGGGGAAACCTCTGGGTTTAGATAAAAAATAAAATGATAAACACATACATCTTTTACATAGGTGGGTACAGGGTAGTTAACAGTCAACCATTCGCTCACTAACAATGAAGGGCTCTGTGGCCTTGGAAGAGCAGTGCCTGTGCTTTGAGGGGTCCCGGAAAAGGAAAATTACTTTGACATTCCAACGATATGTTATCGTAGATACAAAAAGACAACAGACAGGCTCAGTTACGGTAAAGATTGACTTTTGTCAGGGAAGATACTGGCCTAGCACATGACTGCCCACCAGAAACTGCTGTCAGTTAAAGTTTTAACTTCAGACACCTTTGTGGTGACTTTAGGTCTCTGAGTCTGCGGGGCCGCCATGCTGCCCTTCCCTGAGCCACTCAGGTCAGCATGTGGACTTTCTTTGTCCACGTGGCATTGGTTATCCAGGTCTCAATCATCAGTATGGGGTTCAAAAAATGCAAACAGGAAAGAGGTAGAATTTGCACATCAGATAGCTATTAATGAGCACATACTATTTTTCAGGCAGTGGTAATAGCAGGAAAGATTAAGGTGTCAGTCCTAAAGGAACAAGGAAACTAGAAAGATCATTAAGGCCTGGGCCTAGGCTTAATGAACTCAGAAAATGCCTAGTAGTCAGCACTAAGACAAAGGTTCCCATGGACATCAATGCTGATGACCAGAACACTGAGGCCACACACCCTCCTTGCTGTGCTCCTGGACTATAATGTCCATTCCTTCATCATTTTATTTTCATTTATAATTTCTCATAGAGAAGATACTATAAACTATTGTAGTTATTTGCCTTATTTCTTTCACATATGTATAGCATGCCTCCCTGGAAATACTGTGAGAAAATAGAACATTTGCTGGATACAGAGTTGAAAACATCTGGATCAAGCCACACCTCTGTCATACTAACTCTTTGGCCTTAGTGAAGGCACTAGACTTCTTTGAGCTTCAATTTTCTTCACTCTAAAAAGGATTAAGTAATTCTCACCTAACATGTGTTTTATAAAAACTGAACGATCCTAACATAAATAAAAATATATTGTAAAGTCAAGCCTCCTATCTGTGGGTTTTTTTTTTTAATATGGCAATTGAAAGTTTCCCCCCCAAGATGAAATCTTGAGTGGAACACCGATAACAAAAAATGGTATATAAATGTATTTAAAAAATGCATCCTGAGTCAAAATAACATTTACTTATTTAAAAGTTTAGTCACAAGGGCATTTACTATTCAGATTTCAATTTACTTTATATTGGTTGCTTAGAATCAAGATCATTTGTATATCCACAATAAAGTAACTACAAACAACATCACACAAAAAAATCCCAATTATAATACTTACCACATTTTACTGTACAATTAATTTAAATAGCTACAGATGGCACATGGTAAAATTTTTAAACAATAGCCACATTGTAAAAGAGTATGCAATAGAATACAATACAACTAAAAGCAAATTATGAATTTGCTTTTTTACATAGAATTACCCTGTTAGCAGCTTATGTATCATTCAGAAATATTCTGTGTATTTAAAGCACAGTAACCATATCTTTTTAAGATCTCTGTAATATCACACGCTGCTGAACTAAATGGATCTAGAAACTTTAAAGTGAAATAATAAAGTATTTGTGCAAATTTAATCCATTGTTCTCAATCCTTAAAATATCAAAATAACATAAGAAATTGCAATATTTAGAATTTCTATATATGAAAAGGATACAATATTATCACAATACAGTGTATTATATGTTTACTTTTTAATGGAAAACTATCATATGACGAGGGTGTGCTCACAGCACACACAGCTGAGACTTGTGGGGCATTTAATGGAACATGGTGTAGGTGTATTCCGGTGTGGACTCATACGTACATTTTACATGGCTGCCTATGTGACATATGAATAGAAATGAAGAAATGTGATAGATACAATATAAGAAATTCCAATGCACTTTAATATAGCTGTGGTAGGAGATTTATTTTAAGGTCTGCACAAAAATGAGACCCAGTGACTATACCAGTTAACCTTGTAACAAAAGTTAATCTACTAGTGTTAGCTAATGGACTCAGATTAAGTAAATTACTTCATCGAATGGTTTCAATACAATTTTAGTAAAATTCAAAGTTAAAGACTTCAAAATCTTTGAATTGCACCAGAAAACCACAGTTTTCCAGTAATTTGGTTTGATGTGGTTATATCTATTATCATCTTCAACGTTTCTGCTAATTCTGTTGCTATTCATTTTTAATCTCATAAATTCAGAGTCAGTGTTTTAGAACTACAATGTATCCTCCATGATGTTTCATCATATAAGTACTTTAAAAATAAATGTACTAGTTACTTAGTTCATTAATTCCATGTCAAGTAATCTGAATATTACGTGATTTTTTCTTGCTTTTTATTTCCAGCCATATATATGCATAGAAAAGTCTAAATGATAATACATAAAAAGAAAATGTGAACTGTTGAGTTTTAGAGATCTACCTTTTTTACTTTTATGTATTTATTTCTTTAATATATTTTATTGATTTTAGAAAGAGGAAGGGGAAAGGATAGAGGGACAGGAACATCGATGAGAGAGAAACATTGATCAGCTGTCTCCTGCATGCCTCACACTGGGGATCGAGCCCACAACCCAGGCATGTGCCCTGACTGGGAATCAAACCATGACCTCCTGATTCATAGGCCAATGCCCAACCACTGAGCAACACCAGCCGAGCTTTTAGAGTTTTTGTTTCTTCTTCTATATAATCGTCTTTTCTAAAAGTAGCATATACAAAACCTTTCAGTAGGGGTGACTCCCCAAGCTCTCTTTACTATGTAAATAGCATAGTAACGTGCAACCTATTAGCATCTGAGAAGTTACTCCTATTAAATTCAGGCACAACACTTCTTAGTTACTCTTTCCAAACTGTGGAGTCCTAATGATTTAAGTGCATCTTTATAAAGAAACCTTTCTGATCCTTTGATCATTCTAATTGCCCTTTTAAAAACTTTCTTCTCCATTATAGCTTTGCTGAAGTGTTACCAGCCAGTCATCACTCAACCTATGTTTGCTCCTCAGAAGGCAAAGCCCATGTCCTTTTTCACTTACAGGTGATAGCAGAGTATCTGCCACTGACCACTGTTTTAAATATGTTGGCTAAATCAATAAATAAGCATTTAATTTCTAATAGAATTCCTGATATTGCCAGACCCTGGTGACCTTTTGGGTCTCATTGTCTTATATTAGATTAATGTTGTCAAGAAACTATTCAGCCCTGACCGGTTTGGCTCAGTGGATAGAGCATCGGCCTGCGGACCGAAAGGTCCTGGGTTAGATTCCAGTCAAGGGCATGTACCTTGGTTGCGGGCATATCCCCAGTGTTGGGTGTGCAGGAGGCAGCTGATCGATGTACCTCTCTCATCGATGTTTCTAACTCTCTGCCCTTCTCCCTTCCTTGCTGCAAAAAATCAATAAAATATATTTTTTTAAAAAAGAAACTTTCCAGAGTTATATCACTATTTTCACTGTGTATCTGGTGTTGGCAAACTGTGGCCCGTGTGCCAAATTTAGCCAATTGCCTGTTTTTATAGTTTTATTGAAAAACTTCCATATTCATTTTATTTATTCTTAATGGTTCCCTTCTCCCTATAAAGGCAGAGTTAAGTAGTTTTGACAGACATCGTATGGCCCATTGCTATCTGACCCTTTCTAGAAAATGTTTACCAATTTTGGATTTATATCAAAATGATACCTTGAGTTTATCATTTATGTGTTCAATTACAATTTTTTTTTCTCATATGGGTTGGACCTTTGCCCATAGAAACATTTTCCTCCTGTCTTTCTGCTCATAACTTTGTGAATACTCTATAGTTTAACTCCACACATAATCTAAAAGAATTGTGTCATACTCAAAACTTAAAAAAGAAAAATCACTGAATAGTTCTTTCACAGATTATTTATGGAAATTGTAGATAAATGTTAGTCAGGAAGCAATTCTCAGGGGCTCTACATGATTAGTTTAATTTCTACTCAAACAAGCAATTGCATAATTTGTATAATTTATGTAAAATGCTATCACATATTATCTTTTTTATTTAGTATAAAATTTCAATAATTATTCTAGTTATTATTATTGCCTTCAAAAAGAGGGAATACAGGTAATTGACCTGCCCAAAAATGCACAGTCAAAGAATGACTTATTCTTCCTGACTTTGATTAAGACAATAAAGTCATAACTAATAATTGTCCCCATTGCCATACTCTTTCAACATTAAAATATATCTTGGTTAAAAAAAGCAGTGTTGCCTGGCTGGTGTTGCTCAGTGGGCACATGTCCCGGGTGCAGGCTTGATCCCCAGTGGGAGGCATACAGAGGCAGCCAATCAATGTTCTCTGTCAATATTGAGGTTTCTTTCTCTCTCTCTCTCCCTTCCTCTCTGAAATTAATAAAAATATATTTTGAAAAGTGTCAAAAGCATTTTCATTGGTAAATACATTGGTTTGCCTTAATCCTCTATTTCTCCTATGAAACAGGAAATGAGAGTAGGATATATCCTATAATATTTTCCCAAAAGTAATAACAGTACACTTTATCTAAATGTGAAAAAAATATATATATCTGCTAATAATACTATACATTCCACACAAGAGAAAAGCAAGTAGGACAGGTATAGAATAGGTGCTCTACATATGATACTGTTTGTATGTGTGTGTCCCACCCCAAATGACATAAGAGTGTACAATGGTGACCCCAAGCAGGTGAGTTGTAATTATTATTAATAACAGCAAGCCTGTTTGTGATTGATGAGCTCAGCTAAAGAGCCAAAAGTCAAGAGAAATTTGCTTCAGAGTAATACACACAGAGACAAATTTAACATTAGGTTATCTCTTTGACTCAAAATACAATTACCCTAGCAATAACACAATTCTACTTTCCAGTTCAGCCACCACCTGGAAATTTCTAGAAGTCAGTCTACCTCCAATGTCCCCCAGTTAATGAAAGGGTTATCTAATAAGTGCTCTGAAATACAGTCCTCTCAGCTGCCTTGTGAGGTTTCATTCCTTCACCTCCTGTTCCTGCTGCTGTTAAGAAGGTCCGAGGAGCCTCGATGCATGATGTCCTCTGTTTGCTCTCCAGTCTGAATTAGGTTGACCTCACTAAATACTCAAGGCAGCATCATCCTCTCCTAGGCCAAACCCTCAACATTTTGTGATACAATTTACAATGCACTCCAGTACACATATGGATTAAGAGAAGACAGGACTCTCTATCTCTTTTCCCCTATGTTCTGTTTATAGATTTCAAAGCTGCACTGCCTGTACCCCCTCATTCCTTTCTAATTGTGTATGTGTTTATCAACTCTTTTTCCCCCTGAGGTTCTATATCAACCTTCGTGTCAAAGAACAATGTAAGCTTCAGAAATTAAACCATGTTCTACTAAAAAATGTATCCTCTCATTGACCTCTTGAGCTTTATCTGGTTTCTTTGGTTTCTTCTTAGGATCAATTCTTTGTCAGAACATTCTTTACAGCCCTAGTTGGTTTGGCTCGGTGGGTAGAGCATCGGCCTGAGGACTGAGAGGTCCCAGGTTCAATTCCGGTCAAGGGCACATGCCAGGATTGCGTGGTTGGTCTCCAATAGGGGGCATGCAGGAGGCAGCCGATCAATAATTCTCTCTCATCATTGAAATTTCTATCTCTCTCTCCCTCTCCCTTCCTCTCTGAAGTCAATAAAAATATATTTAAAAAAGATACCTTACAGTTTCATGCACACAGGCCTCTGCTGAGCCCATGCTATGACCCAGCCTTCCTTCTAATCTACCTTCCCAACTCTGATTTTTGCTTCAAATATAAAAGTTAGATGAATTTCAAATCCCCCATTCATTTTCTAGCAGATTAAGAATATCTCACTTGCATTTTACCTCATGTAGCTATTCTTTTCTCTGATTCTCAAAATAATTCAAACTTGGAATATAACTGTTTCTTCCTTAATTCTTTAGAGAAACCACCAAAACATTCTTACATGTATCACTTTCTTAAGATTTTGGGTGTTCTCACATGTTGGTTGACCACTGGTCTCTTGGAATCTCTCTTTCCACCATCCTTGGCTGACTCTAGTTTCTCTCTGTACTGTGGCAACATTTTTTAAAAAATTATCTTCTTATCTCTCTGATTTTCCATTTTTTCAATCACTTTTACCTACAAATGTCATTGAAAACATATTTGATATCAAATTTTAATATATGGTTACTTGTGTATATTCCCCTCTTTCTCATCTTTAGCCTTTGCATATTTAAAGATTCATTAATATCCATACAAAATAAAAGACTTTCTACTCCAGATTTTCTTTCCTTCCAAAGGTAGGACCCTAGATAACTTCTGTTTTTGCAGCACATAAAAAATAGTAAAGGCTTTAAAATTTCCTTTCCTCCTTCCCTACCAGTTTCTGTAAGCAATAAAGAAAGCATACGGGTGTCAATTCTCACAAGTATTAACTATGTTATCCCTTTTGAAGGCAGACAGATGTCTGGACAGTTTCATTTTAAATTATATTTTCACTTTCCCCCCCTCAAATGAGGGGTTATCTTCTTTTTTGAGAAAATAAACATCAGGACAAGAGTTCATATGAAAAGTTAAACATTGTCTTTATTTTATATCTGCAGAAATCTACAAGTCTAATCCATAATAATAAAAGCATAATATGCTAATTAGACCAGACAGCCAAACGACCTTCCAGATGTCCTTCTGGACTAAGCCACGACAGTGGGAGCCGAGGCAGAGGTCGTTAGGGGCATTCAGGCAGGCAGAATGGTTAGGGGCAATCAGGCAGGCAGTCAGGCAAGCTGTTAGGAGCCAGTGGTCCCGAATTGCAAGAGAGATGTCCAATGGCTGGTTTAGGCCCAAACCATTGGACATTGGACATTGGACATCCCCTGAGGGGGCCCGGATTGCGAGAGGGTGCAGGCGGGGTTCAGGGACCCCTCCCTCCCCCTCGCACGAATTTCATACACTGGGCCTGTAGTTTATTTATAAAAAATAAGGTTACCAATAGGTTAATTTTCTCTTCTATTAGAGATAACCACGGTTTCTTGGCGTATCTACTTGCAATTTTCAGTAACTTTGGAACATCTGTACAGCACCCCATTCTCACTGTCTCCAGGCCCCACACGAGCTCTTATTTGTGCACATCTTTCATCTCATGATTAAAACAACAATGAAATTTGAATTCAAAGACATTCTGCCCTGCTTTGCTTTGAGAATTCTTGAAATGTCTATTTTGCCTCCTGCTGCTGAAAATAAAATTTGCCAAAAGGAAATATTTTGCAGGCAGTAATCAAGGGTAAAACATAATTAAAATACAGATATGGTTCCAGTCTTTCAGAGAGCATAAATGAGTACTATCTCTCTCTTTTTTTTTTCCTTTTGTCAGGAAGCAACACCCAATTATTTTCTCCTTTGTATTACCCTCAGCCATTTTTTAAAATAAATTTTTTTTCTAGAGATGATGTGTTGCTATTGAGTCTCACATGAAAAGTAAATCCATCTCTTTGTGTGTTTTCTGCTGAGAAACAAAAGATGCTCCATTAAAAAAGGCTTTCTGTCCCTCACCTTAAAGCCTACAAGACGAAGCCAGAATGATCCTCTAGACTCGTGCTAAGTGGTAGTATGAAGAAAGTGAAAGCATAGTAATACTCTCTGCTGATTTGAGACTTACAGTGTGATCTGAGCTCCTTAGTGGATAATTGGGCCCTTTAAAAATGTTTGACTATAAGAAGGTTGTTCAAAATTATAGCAAACCTCTTTGGACTAGCTAAAAAGATCTCATTTGCATTTTGGAGAGCTCAACTCTGGGGAAATTTAAAATGCTTTAAACATATGGTCGGGGTTGGTTACCGTATTTGCCGGTGTATAAGACGACTGGGCGTATAAGACGACCCCCTAACATTTCCACTCCATCCTTTGTATTACCCTCAGCCATTTTTTAAAATAAATTTTTTTTCTAGAGATGATGTGTTGCTATTGAGTCTCACATGAAAAGTAAATCCATCTCTTTGTGTGTTTTCTGCTGAGAAACAAAAGATGCTCCATTAAAAAAGGCTTTCTGTCCCTCACCTTAAAGCCTACAAGACGAAGCCAGAATGATCCTCTAGACTCGTGCTAAGTGGTAGTATGAAGAAAGTGAAAGCATAGTAATACTCTCTGCTGATTTGAGACTTACAGTGTGATCTGAGCTCCTTAGTGGATAAAATTGGGCCCTAAAAATGTTTGACTATAAGAAGGTTGTTCAAAATTATAGCAAACCTCTTTGGACTAGCTAAAAAGATCTCATTTGCATTTTGGAGAGCTCAACTCTGGGGAAATTTAAAATGCTTTAAACATATGGTCGGGGTTGGTTTGTTATAAAAGCGACTTCTGCGAGGGGGCTTGCACAGTGTCGTTCCCTGAGTAACTGATCCACAGGAGCCACATAATAAATGAATTCCCTCTCTGTTCATTTTATTTCCTCTCTGTACATTTTAATTTATTTCTGGGAAGAGAAAAACCTGTTCCATATGTCTGGGTAATGCTGCTTTAGAGGCATTCACATAGAGATTACAGGCGTAGTCGCTTGGTATATCCCAGTAATTCTCAGTAACTTTTAAACATCTGCAAAACACCCCATTCTCACTGTCTCCAGGCCCCACACTAGCTTTTATTTGTCCACATCTTTAATCTCAGGATTTAAACAACAATGTGATTGAAATTTAAATTCAAAGACATTCTTCCCTGCTTCTCTCTGTCCTGGTGCCTACTTCCTTGCAGTCTGTCCCGGGTACAAAGCGCAGTAATTAAAGACACAGTTCTTCAGGATAGTTGCAGTATGTTGACGAAAATAAGAAACAAATGGAATGTTTCCAGTCTTGTGGAAAATGCCTATTTCAATGGAGAAAGAAACCTAAGCCTTTGATAAGAGCCTTTGCTAGAAATGAACTGGACTGATCCTTGTGGTATAATGTTGCAGAAATAAAATAAAGCCACTTTCTATCTTTTCATATCAATTCTTGTTCTAATTTCAATTTTCCCAAATGGGAAGATTACCATTGGGGGGAAAAAAAGAACAGCTTAAGCAAAAGAGAGACGCTACGTATCATATTTAAATACTAGGAGAATTTCCACAAAGATATCACAAACTTTGTGAGTACAGGAGACAAGGGACTGAGCTATTCATTATATTTCTAGCACAACACAATGACTGACTTACAGAAAGAAAAAAAAATATTTTGAATACTTACTATTGTCAATCACAATTGTCCTAAGTACTTATATGTAAATTTGTTGTCAAGTAATCCTCAAAATTATATGTGTACTTTCATGATCAACATCTTGAGGATGAGAAAACTGAAGCTTAAATAAGTTAACTTACACACTATTCCTCATTTATTAAGTTGCATAGTGAATACCATTTCCTTCTGATTATCAAAGTCAGTTCCCATCTGACTATAAAACCAAATGTTCTTACCCATCAGTCTATATCACAGAGAAAGTGAGACAGAGAGGAATGACTCCAACTGAGAAACAGTGAAAAGGTAAAATACAAGCAAATAAAAAAATATGGAAATTGTACATCAGTTAGCTATGGAGGTAGTGTTAAGATCAAAGAAAGACTAAAGGGAGATGCTGGGTTTTGGTGTGGTTGGTTCATTGGATGATGATCCCTTTCACTGAGTTAGGAAATGTAGAGGGAAGACAAGCTTTTAGGGGGAAGGGAGAAGAGGGAAGGCAATCATTCCATTTTCAATATTTTGCATTGAATTTACCTTTTAGGCATCCAGGAAGAGAGAACATTAGGTACTGGGATGTGTAGTCTGAAATCAGTGTAGAAGCGTGATCCAGTGAAAGATCTGTGAACCATCTGCATATACAGTTGATCTTATGGTCACGGTAGTTATGTGCTATAGCTTTACCACAAAACACTGACTTAGCAAATACTCAGTGGTTGCTTCTAGGGCAGTGGTTCTCAACCTTCTGGCCCTTTAAATACAGTTCCTCATGTTGTGACCCAGCCATAAAATTATTTTCGTTGCTACTTCATAACTGTAATGTTGCTACTGTTATGAATCATAATTCATATGCAGGATGGTCTTGGCGACCCCTGTGAAAGGATCATTCAACCGCTAAAGGGGTCGCATCCCACAGGTTGAGAACTGCTGTTAGGGGAACTAAAGGGCTAGGATCTGGAGAGCCTCTGGTCACAATATTTTGACAACACATTCATGTATAATCTTGTTTTTTGTATTTCTATTTAAAGATTCTTTATTTAATACAGATTTCTTACAAAAGTAATTACATGGAAAGACTAGAAATGTCTAACATTTTCCTGATCAGATATTTGGCTTTTAGCCTCACAATAATACTCTCCACTATGCTATTTTATTGGGATTTTTAGTGTGTGTGATGGTTAATTTTTATGTCAACTTGGATGGGCTGTAGTGCCCAATGCCCAAATATTTGGTCAAATATCATTCTGGATGCTTTTGTAAAGGTGTTTTTTACATGAGATTAACATTCAAATCAGTGAACTTTGAGTAAAGCAGATCACCCTCTATAATGTGGAAGGGCACCATTCAACCAAATAAGACCTTAATAGAACAAGACTGACCGCTCCCCCAAAAGAAGGTATTCTGCCAACAGACTGCCTTTGGACTTGACTTGTAACACTGCACTGAGTCTGCTGCCGGCCAGTCTACCTCATTTGATTTTGTACTCACGAAGCCTCCACAGTGGCATGAGCCAATTTCTTAAAATAAATCTGTCTATATATGTACACGTCCTACTTGGCTGTGTTTCTCTAAAGAACTCTCTAATACAGTTTTCATCTCATGAATCCACAGATTTAGCCACTTTTGCATAGTTCCATAGCTTCCTAACGCACTATACATGCTGTTTTATCACTTTCCAGAGCTGCCTCATATATATTGGTGAATTTGCTCTTACTTTTTCTGGATGTACTGTATTACGGCTTCATTAGCACTGAACTCATGGCCAACAACACTATATCCCATGCCTGAGTGAAGCTTATCTAACACATACATGTATTTCCTCCATCAGGCACAACACAGATTCCCCATGCTTGGGAACTTTAGACAGCATTTCAGCGCTACTCTTCTTAGCCATTTTAAACAACAAAATTACTAAATAAGCCATAAAAAACAACAACAAAAAACAGCTGTTTACCATATGAGAGCTGAAACAAGAAAACAGAGCGTAAATGAACAAACAAAATAGAAAGAGACTCATTGAAGCAGAAAACAGAACAATGGTTGCCCGAGGGGAGAGGGGCTGGGGACTGAGTGAAAAAGATGAAGGGATTAAACAGTACAGCTTGGAAGTTACAAAGCAGTCATGGGGATGTAAAGTACAGCAAAGGAAATATAGTAATGACTGTGAATGGTGCCAGGTGGGGACTGGAAATGTCATGGGGGACACTTTGTGAAATATGACTGTCTAACCGCTATGCTGTACAGCTAAAACTAATGCAAAATAACATTGTCAACTGTAGTTGAAAAGATTTAAAAAGAAAGTGAAAAAAAGGTAGAGGATGGCTTCCTCCGACCTCCTCTGGGCACATGTGCGTTGGAGGGACTCAGGTTTTTCATTCTGCACTTGACTGTGAATGAGATGAAGACAGCAAGTGTTGATTTGAGGTTTACACCTACCGTTTAGGAAGTAGGTGATAGTGCATATATGAAATCTGAAGATAATAAATACAACTAGGTTTTAAGCTTAAAGCTCTCATTATCTTATTATATTCAAAGTGATTTTCAGGAATTTTAGTTAGAATATATAAAACAGTAAGTTAGAAAACATTAAAATATAATAGGTCAAATAAATAAGATTAAGGAAAAAAAAAGAAAACACAGAACATACACCACAGGATGCCATATCATTATTATATATTTTTTAAAGAATATGTTTTTCTTGCCCTAGCCAGTTTAATTCAGTAGATAGAGCGTTGGCCTGTGGGACAAAAGGTCCTGGGTTTGATTCCTGTCTAGGGCATGTACCTTGGTTGCAGGCTCCTCTGGCCCAAGCCCTGGTCGAGCTCCTGCAACAGGCAACCAATTGTGTTTCTCTCACATGGATATTTCTGTCTTTACCTCTCTCTAAAAAAATAAATAAATAAATAAATAAAATAAAAAAACAATCAATGGAGTAAAATATCCTTGGGTAAGGATTTTAAAAAAAGGATATGTTTTTCTTAATTTGAGAGAGAGAGGAAGAAAGAGGAAAAGAAAGAAAAAGAAACATTGATAAGAAAGAAACTCAATCAGCTGCCTCCCACACACCCCCTACTTGGGACTGAGCCCAGAATTGAACTGGCAACCTCCTGGTGCATGGGACGATTGCTCAACCCTGGCCAGAGCAGCATGGCATTATTAAAACCAGGTCCCATTTGGCACTGAGGTTCTGGGTGTATGGAATTAGGTGATTTAAAGACCAAGTACAGCCTGCGGAACAATGACATTAAAAGGACAGATAAAAAGAGAGCATCCCTATGAAGCCAATTATTTTAACAATGAACTTTTCACACTTCCTAATGGGTACCACTCTTCTGAGTTATGCAAGGTAAAGTTTTATTTTAAAAAATGTTTGCACCTATATAGTGAGAATATAATGTAGTGACCAAACCATTTCAAAAAAAATGTTATATTTAAGTATCCTCAGAATATATTAGGTAAGGATATTTTCTCCAAATTAATTAGAGAATTATTTTGAGTTTACAATTATTTTGGAAATCAAAACTACAGAAAAGATAACTTGGCTATTATTTAATCCTAGCCCACTGTCTCAACATGCCCTTACTAAAGGAGTCTAAACTTCCTTTTTTGGCTCCTCTGGGTTTGTTTTTTTTCATATTCTTTTTAAAAAATGACATACAGCAGTGACACATATCTCCTCTTCCCAGATGTTTTTTATTCTCAATCACAAAAAGTATGTGTGTATGTGTGTGAATTTAAATTATGAAAAGGGAAACTATTTCAAATCAAAATATCAAAGTTTGGTTTTCCCCAAATAAGGGAAATATAATTTTCTTAAAAGAACATAAATAAACACTTGGGAAGTTGGCTGTGATTCATGGCAAAATGAAAAGATACTGCTATTCTTGCAAAACAGGTTTTTTTCTCTTTTAATGAAAATCCCAAAGTGCTCAATCTTGTAGGATATAACATCACAAGAATGAAAAGATTATTTTAGATAACTGACAGGGCCCTGAATAGCTTACATTCCTACAGTAAAATTTCATATTATAATTTATTTTAATAAATTTCAATGCAGTTAAAAGTTCCAAATTAGGTGCTACAGTTAGATGATTTTTATGAAAATTGGAGAGAACATCCAGTTTTAACATGCTTGATTCTTCATACTTCACCAGTATTTATAAGTTAACTCTATTTTCCACGGGCACTAAGAAAGTAGAACCTTCTTACTCTCCCCATCCTCCATCACGGCTGTCCCTTTTACCTGAGGCAGCACATGATGAGGGATCAAGGGCCTTCCCTTCAGCAGTGACCACTCACAAGAGGTATTTACGGTGATTTATCACACTGGTCCTGACAGACCTGAAATGGAAGCTGAGATCAAAGGAGGCTTATCACCTTCCTAGTTTAATGCCAACTTCTGACTATGCTTTCCAACATCATCTAGGTCCCCACCATTTCCTTTTATTTCTTTCTCCTCTTTTCAAGTTAACAGATTTATTTAGCACAAATATACTGACCTATTGATTTCTTCCAATTCAGACTCCAAGAGACTCCTATTTTGAATTAATAAATATCTTATCAAATCCTTTTGTTATAACAGACAAAAACAACAGGAGAGAGAGGAAGAGAGTGGAAGAGATAGAGAGACAGAGAACCAGACAGAGCTGGTTCTGCACATTGATAAGCTAGAATGTAAAGGCACAAGTTGGGAAGAATATTGAACTAAATGTCTAAAGAACTGTGTGCTATAACCTTCTTATCCTCATACTGTGACTTCTCTTCAATAGAAGTTTGGAAAATACTTTGTTTTATACTTGTTAACCAAAATCTAAAACATGTGGTCTTTTTACAATGATTTTCTCCAATTCATTCACTAGAAAACCACAGTGATAATTATTGTCCCTTGGATGTATAGTTATAACTTAGAGATTTCAACAACAAAAAAAGACTCCATTATGGTAGAAATTGAGGTCCAGAAAAGAATATTCACTTAAATATATCAATATTCTATATCAATATTTTTAAGGCTAAAAGACTATAAATGTAATTTGTCATGATCAGGAGGAAAAAAAAATAGCAGCAGCAATGAGGGTATACAAATCCAAAAGTCATTAATTTTAAGTTAATTAGGTCTGATTTGCAAACTAGATTGGTGCAACTTTTACCTGAAAACTTGTATTGGAATCTGCTGCAGAAGTTCATGGTGCTGTTAATGAACAACTGGGATTGGAAAATTTTGAGAAGCAACTACTAGAGTGGTTATTATGCAACAGAAATCTAATTAAATTTTAAATGAAGATATTATAAACTTTATGCATTTTTATTATTTTCATCTAGCTCTCTCTTTTTAATTAGCTATTTTTAATCATATATTTGGCAACTTGATAATTTGATAAATTATACAGCATTTTAGAGGTATGATTATGAATTATATTTGAAGATTGATAAGAGATTACTAAGCACATTTACAAGAAATTGAGCAACCCAGTAACTTTTTTTGACATAAGAAATAAATCATGGACCTTAATGATCTCTAAGATCTTTTCTAGCTCTAAACAAATCAACCTAATTTATTCAACATTTTTAAATTAGTCTTTCAGTGGTGTCTCTAAACTTCTGGCTTTCATTCAGAACAGGAAATGACAATGAAATAACTCATAGTCTCTAAATCACTGCAGATAGATTCACATGTCATTAAACATAAAACTATTTTATATTACTTTAACATACTCATCCTATTGTATTTATTTTACTATTAAATATATACAATTGTACAACTGTCTGAAATGACACACCTGTTCTCAATCCAGCAGCACACATGCTAACATTGGAAACAATACAGCTGTTAAATCCTGAAAAAATTTACCTCTCTTTTATTACTGGACTCACTTTTCAGGAATAAAAGAGAGGTATAACTTTTCTTCAAAAATATTTGTTGATTGCCAAATAAGTGCAAAATATTTTGTTGAGTGTCACAGCAAATAGCCAACAACCAGGATTCAAAGAATGTAAAAATTGATAGGAGGGATAAAGAAATGGTCTATTCATTCTTCCTCCGCTCATTCATTCAACATTTTTTTAAATTTACTATTTTCTACGGAGCTTATATTCAAGGGGAATTATGCTACAAACAAAACAACCAAGTATGACAAATGCTAAGCAGATAATTCAAAATCAGTGATGCAATCAACAGTTAATTTTAAGGTGTGTGTGTGTGTGTGTGTGTGTGTGTGTGTGTGTGTGTGTGTAATTGACTGGTTAAGCAAAGTCCCACTGAAGAGGTATCATTTATGCTTAATGTGAATAAGGAGTAGTTACATGACTAGTGCTCTTATGATGTGAGTGCAAGTCAAGAAGGAAGGCAGGGGACAGATCAGATAGGGATTCATAAGCATAAAGCATTTGGATTGTACTTTAAACACTAAGCAAAAGCAACAAAGGTATTTTAGTAAGAGAGTTCAATGACTTACATGTTTAAAATGTCACCGGCTTTCCTGTGGAAACTATCGATAGGATGCTATTTTAGTAAACTAGAAAGAAATAGTGAAATGATGAAATGATAAAGTGCCGATGATAAAATGAGGATGGAATGATGAAGGCTTTGGAGATTGTTAATGGAGCTGAAATGAAGGGGACAGATTCGTGATATATTTTGAAGGTCATTTTGATTATACCTGTTTGGACGTTGAGGATGAAGAGAGATAGAAAGAAAGAGAAGGAAAGAAGGAAGGAAAAGGATGGAAAGAGAAGGGAAGGAGAGAAATAGGGAACCTTAACTATAATAGATATGACTCATTTCAGAATAATAACTGATGAGTTTGTACAAAACTCCCTAGCCTGGGGACTTGTTTGAAACTGAAAGAAAGGAGCTGACTTTGTTTAATGCCTAAAGTGCTGATATGTACCAGATAATCATCTATTTTATCTCATTGAATCTTCGGAGAAATTTTTAATGCATGTTTGTTTTTTTATTACTTTATGGAGGAAAAATCTCGGATTGGAAGGCTTGGAAGTTCATTGACGAACACCCAGCTGGGAATTGGTGGAGCTGTATTTGGAATGCTTGGAGTTCGGCCCCACATCCTTCCCCCACTCCGCCCAGAATTCTGTCTGCTAGCTTCTTCATACCTGCTGGCCACAATTTTAACTTAGCCTCCCCTTCCTGAGACTACTTGAAAAGCAATTTGTGATGCTCTCTTACTTGCTTTGCCTTTTCCTTCATTGAGAGAAGGAGAAAACAGCAAGGCTCTTCATATAATTTTCTGTGACTGAATGTGCAGTTACTTTATAATGAATATTTTAGAAGGAATATTTTTTTTTTACTTAAAAACAAACAAAGAAGAACTGGCATGGAAATCATCAGAAGGCATTCTAATGAAAAGAACAGAACCAGTTTTGAGCATAAATATATAATATCCTGGAGTTGTGATTTGATATTTCTTAATTGCAAACATAGAAGGGCAATTTGTCATTCCTCTTTCTTTTTTTTTTTTTAAGAAAAGAATCCTCTGTCCTCTCAAAATATATTTTTGGTTATGTTGGATAAATTATATAATCAGAAAGTATCCGAGTGCCCACTTTGTGTCTAGTGAATCATATAATATATGTATAGTGCATACTATATAAATATTATTCTTTTCAAAACATTTCTTTAGCAAGGGCAGCAGCTTGCTTCCAATAGTTTTTAGAACTATTTTTTAAGACAAGAGCCTCTGACAGAGTTTGTATGCATTGCAACACCAACTATTTTAAGCAAAATATTTAAACAGAGTTTCTTGAATATTGACTTGATGTAGTTTCTTATCTTGGCTAAAATCAGCAAAGTTGAGTCAAGGTTGCTAAATTTCACTCTATTTATTCTTAAACTTTAGAGTTATATAAGACTGTTTTTAATACATTTTGTTTAAATATACATGAGCAAGGTATATATTCATGTATTTAGAAAGGTTTTGATAAGAGTTGCTATCAATGGAAAACATAACCTCCAAAACTCTATTTCAAAAACTTTATTATACTTTAGGATTCAAATATTAAAGTTTTTGAAAGTCAAAACATTCCCCAGAATCAACTTTTTAAAACTAACAGTTTTTTCTGAACCTTGTCTTTGAGTAAAATGAATTACCTACAGGGGAAGTCACCCATAATCAGTTTGGGGCCCATGGTTACCATGGTTACCATTAAAGCACATTGCACTGGATAGATTTTTATACAAGTCCATAAATAACAATGGTCAGTTGATTTTCAAGCTTTCGTTAGGTCATGAAGAACTTGAATCAATTCTTGAATTAGATCTTTTGGAAATCTCTTTAGGGGAATGTTTGAACTTAACCAAGAAGGAATTTGCATTTGAATGAAATCCCCAATCTCTTGGACATACATGAGCACACTGGATAATGGTCCTTTCCATCCCCCTACACATTCTCACACATGTTGCTCCATGAAGGAAATATTATTCCCTCAGTTTACACTTAGCTTTCTCATATTTTATTTTATCAAAAAATGTCCTTAAATATCCTTGCTTTGGCACAAGAATATCAAGTAAATTAGACAGATTCTAATCTATTTATGAGAGTGAAGTTATATAACTTCAAAATTTCCAGAAGGATAAGCACTTAAAAGATATTCAGATGCACTTTCTTCTATCTAAAGGTTTTCATATGGAAGGTTTCTACCTCCCTGTGGGTTTGTTTTTGTTTTGTTTTGTTTTTTCCTTTGAGTAATACTGGCCATATTAGGTTCCTATATTTCAATTAAAATTTTTATTTAATCATATCTATTAAGTGCCTTCTCTTTGCTGAACTTTTGGACTGGGGACTCTTATTATACTCTTCTCTGGCTTCACAGAAGTTACACTAATGGCAGGGCACAACATTTAAAAAGGAATATATATACACACACACACACACACACACACACACAAACACTGAGTGGCCAGGTTATTATGACCACCCCC
>NW_006300375.1:1008999-1013004 GCF_000327345.1 Myotis davidii
ATTTCAAAGGCTCTATTTCCAGATGCCAGCCAAGGGCCAACCCTACAAGCAGGCGTTCTAGAGATAGCGCCTCAGGCCTGCTATGATAAGTCTTTTCTGCAGTTACAACTGCTGAGATAGAGATGGATCCAAAGCATCAGAGAGAAAGACATTCAGAAGTTCAGAAGTTCATTCTTCAAAACTGGAAGTGCTCTATCTTTTCCTACAAAAGGCAGGTCAGAATTCAAGCCCATCCCTAATTGTACCTCCTCTACATAATCATCTTTCATTCTCTGGCTACATTCTCTCATTGAACCCTCTATGAGAGAATGTTATGACACTTAGAAAATATAACACATACAGCTATTGTATCATTGATATTTTACATATTATTATGTGTTATATTTTCTAAGTGTCATAACTCACTTTTTAGTCTTGGATGGTAAATCTTTACATGGAAAGGCTGGGTTTTGATGGTGGCTTTGTAATCCACTCACTCCCTATAAGAGCAAAGACCATAGAACTAAGTGTAGGATGAATGAGTAAAATAAATGAGAAACATGTAGAACAAGTGAGCAGAAATTTGCATTCATTTTGCACTTTTATTTAGTTCTTTGTGTTTAGAATACATCTACACTTAAATATTCAAAGGGCATACAACCATACCAACAGAAATCATTATTGTGATCTATATTACCCTAAATCAGTGTCTGCCATAACATCCCCACACGTTATTATTTTCATTTTCACAATGTCTTTTGTTTTTGATTCAAAAATATATAACTATTTTAACAACAAAAGGGTTAAATTTACTTCTTAAAGACCAATAACCATGTGGAGAAGCATCATATTTAATTGTGCAGTTGGTTTTGTTATTATTTTATCTCCTAGTAGCAATGTGAGCATATTTATTATTGTTTTAAACTTCACCAGCCACCCCAATGGTTTCCTATGTTTGTTTATTTTGGGTTGTGGTCATGATTCCTACATAAATGTTTACAGATCCCCTTCAAGTTCAGACTACTTTTGGAAAGGCTAGAACCTCTAAAGGTAAGAATTTATACTCCCAAGGGCCTATTCACAAACTAGAGTAGCACATTTGACATGAGACGTAATGGAAATAGATTGTGTTGCAATGGAGTTAATCTGTATCTATCCTGTTTTGGCTGAAAGCATAAGTACCAAGCCAGAAAAAAAAAATAGTTCCTTTTCCTAGCATACCAGACCTTGGAATTACCACAAAGGCTATAACAATAGCGGTGGGTGGACACATGACAATTAGGAAGTGGATTTCAACCACTAACCCACTCACAAATGCTGCAAGAAATGCTGTCAGACAGAAACCAGGTTTCTCCCATCAAAGTCTGAATGCATAACTTGGAAGTGAAACTGCACTTTTCTCTTTTATTATGGGCAAAGGATAAGTTCAAACCCGAATAAACGTCAGTTTGACCAGTTTAGACACCTCTATAAAAAACTTTAGCAAAATTATTTATTTTCCTCTAATTGCTAAGCTCTTTTTTGTTTAATTATATAAAAATAAGTTAAAATGCTCTCCCTTCCTGCATCTAGGTTGCTCCCTGATACATAGGGCAGCTAAATATCATAATTGTTAAGAACTTGGTAAAATCAGGCAAACTTTGGTTCAAATTCCTCCCTACTACACTCCACTTACAAATTGCACAAGTAAACTTCCTAAGTCTCAGATTCCTCGTATTTAAAATGAGAATTAAATATACCAAATGTGTAGCTGGATTCTTGGTATTAGTAAGCCCTAGCTAAGCATTTCAGCAAGTAGTATTAATTACAGCAGTAATACTAGTATATTAATTAAGCATAATACTAGTATATATATGGAACTGGCCATGTCTCTGAGAAAGTGAGACTTGTTTTTCTTATTTCAGAAGAATTTGATGTTGTTGGCTCTTAATGATGTGAGGGCTTAGGATTGAGTTATTGCCTTGACTTTGCCCTATGGTAGCTCCAGCCATTGTGTGGGCTTTATGGTTGATGGGAGAGAAAGAAAGGTATTAATCTCAACCTACCCTTTAATCAGGAAAGCAAGTGATACACTGAAGCCCTCTACGAATCAATGGACACCTCTAAATGTAAGAAATGTTGAGAGTGAATTTTTGGATTTTCAAGCTCTTTAGCAAAAATAGCATGTGGAAAAGGAATTAAGAATCTCTTCTAGCTATCTAGATAGTCGTAGTGCTTCTTCAGTTCTAGGTGCTGTTTTAAGAACTTTACTTACATTAACTTATTTAATCTCCTCAACAACCAAATATAATCACAATGTGTGAGACACTGTCATACTTCTTATTTTCTAGATGAAGGAAATGCAGTATAGATAGTTTAAATGAGGTTTCCAAGATCACATGGCTTGTCTGTGAGAACTGGGGTTCAAATCCATTAGTCTGACTTCAGGGTCCGTATCCTTAATTCCCATGCTCTGCTGCCCCTCAGTGAAGAGGACAGTGACACTGTTTGCCAAGTAGTTGCAGCAGCAGGAGGATCAGGTCCTCCTCAGGGGGTCACAGGCCCCCAGCTTAAGCAAT
Source organism: Myotis davidii (assembly GCF_000327345.1). NCBI lineage: Eukaryota > Metazoa > Chordata > Mammalia > Chiroptera > Vespertilionidae > Myotis > Myotis davidii. The sequence continues at coordinate 1,011,537 of NW_006300375.1, forward strand.
GTTGACAGAGCGGTGATTGCTGTGACAAGTAGATTTTATGAGCAGAGATCCCAGCCCCAGAGATTCTGGGAATTTAACTCTCATTCTCTGCTATGGTTCCTGGATGCCTGCTGGAAATATATTTTTAGAATATTACTAGACCTACAAAATATTTTATCTATTTGGGATAAAAAAAAGAAGAAGAATATGGGTCTCAAAGAGGAAGATGTCATGAAGAATTTTGAAATAGATGAGATGTAAATGTTAGATGACTGTATTAATACTTACTGTTCTTTTAGTATGAAAAAACAACAACAACATACCAATATCCCTTTTCTGATAATTGAGAGAGGAAGAAAGCAGAAAATTAGTAGACATAATTGACCTGAACAGAACCATTCATCATGTGGAACTGACATGTACAGAATACTTCAATCAACACAGCAGAATACTACTTTCTTCTCAAGCTCACATGGAACAGTCACCAAGATAAACCACATTTTGGGACATTAACACCCCTTAAAAAACTCCACTTATTAGTGATCAGCCCACAGAAATTAAACTAGAAATCCATAAGAGAAATATAGGTATAAAATTCAAATGTATTTATGGATTAAACAATATGCTTCTAAATAATATAGGGATCAAAAAAGAAGTCACAAGAGATATTAAAAAATATTTTAAACTAAATGTAAATGAAAATAAAACTCACTAAATGTATGGGGATACAGTGAAAGCAGTGCTTAGGGAGACATCTTATACCATGTCTGCAAGTACAAATTCAGAATAATGGAAAAAATTATTTGGGATACAAAGGAGTAGTCATGTGGGTTATCCCTCCAAGTCAAAATGAATACATTTCTTGACTTCAGGTGTTACCAACTAGAATTGTTGAATTTTAATTAAAATATAACTTAGAATCAAATCAAAGAATGCTCCAGTTGACCAAATGTTGGAGATGATTCTACATGGGTGTCTTGCATGCCTGTACCCTTGGAAAGAAGAAGCACTGATTGCCTATATTCTAAGCTATCTTTTCAAGAATGTGAAAAGCCTTGGAAGAAAGAAAGCAGGATTCGTGTGTGTGTGTGTGTATGTGTGTGTGTGTGTGTGTGTGTGTGTGTGTGTGTGTTTGACCATAATAAAGATGATTCCCCCAACACCACCACCACTATCACAGCCAAGGTCAGGAAGTACTCTATTAGAAAATAAGCAGTTTTCCTAATTTTGTGATTCCTCAGCTATGACACAAACCTACCACATGTGACGCATCTATCTGCACCCACTTGTGTCACTGCTGTAGGATATGGGAGCAACAGGAACCATCACAAACACAAAGCTCATGCTGCCTTGTGCCATGATTAATAAAGTTCTTTGTTTCTCTCTTCTCTCTCTCTCTCTCTCTCTCTCTCTCTCTCTATATATATATATATATACACACACACACACACACACACACACACACACACACACACACACACACAGCGGG
>NW_006300375.1:1013088-1030992 GCF_000327345.1 Myotis davidii
TTTGCATATGCAGGTGAGGAGCAAAGACTGAAGACAACTGAAGACTGAAGAGACTTGGCTTCTCTGCTGCAGCCGGAGCAAAGTCCTGGGTCCCAGGTTCTGGAGGAAAACTGGTGCCGGCAGCCAGGGGAAGGAAGGCCTATTGCACGAATCTCTTCGTGCAATGGGCCTCTAGTATATATATATTAATTGGCTCATGCATTTTTTGCTCTATCAATAATTTTTATATAAAAGTAATGTAGAGTGCTTCACATAATTTATTTACAAAATGAACTACATTATGATCACAACCATTTCCATTATGAATTAAAGTAATTAAAAACATAGGAAGGAGTTCTAGAAGTCCCTCTTTGTTGTACATTGAAATGTAAATACTGCTTTAAAACATTTAGAGGTCTTAGATACTTGAAAATAGCATTTCTTCTTGATTGTGTAATATTTCTACAAAAAATGCTATTACTTATAAGTCTAAAACCTATCACACCCTGAATGATTGGGTTCATCTAGAGTTTAAGACATTCTTAGAGTCATCATATAATTATTTCTACTGCTTATGAATAAAGACATTTCTTTAGCTGATTCTTCATTTTCATTTTTTACTTCATCACAGCTGTTGCTTAATGAATGCAATACTTTAGGTTTTCATAAGACATGAACAAGAATTTTTTTTAAAATGGATATTCTGAATTTAAAATTTTTGAAATAAAAATAAAACATGATGAGAACTGTTTTACTCTTTAGGTAAAAGCAGGATCAAAGATATTCATTGCAGATGGAGATGTTTATATTAAAAGAGCACATATACTATCATTTATAACATAAAAACATATAAAATATCCAGCTTTCTGAATCTAGCCAAGTTCCAGAAATGTCCAAATATTCTTTAGATGGTTGGTTTTTAAAGGATAGCCTCTTTTGTCCTATTTTGAAATTCCTTAAAATATTATTTCTAAAGATATACCTTATAAGTAAAAATGTTTTCTCAACCCTTTGCAATCCTAAGGACACAGTTAAAACCAGGTTTTTGGAACCATCACAAAATATATTTTAACTCAAATTCTTCTACTCTAGGTCAAGGGACATAAGCAAGGAAAGAGCTCAAAGCATACATCCATTACTTAGAGTTGGAGTAATAATCATTTTTGACATAGTAAAGTATTAATTAAACATGTTTACATAATTATTCTTTCATACACCTTTATGTTGTCTTCCATTGAGATTTAAACTAAATATGGAGGGATTACCCTGGTCTATGTATATCAAGACATATTCTAAGAAAATGTCTTGTTTCTATATGCATGGCTGAATTTCAGATTTGTTTTCTGTCCAAAAGAAGTTCCATGAACACTTTTACATATGAAACCATTTTTCCCCTGGCCACACCAGTCTAGAGGATATAAATATTGCTCTATTAAAAATAATAAACAATTCTTATTTATTTTCATAGAGACTCAATGTTAGAGGAATTACATGGAATTTTTTTTCTGTTAAGATATGAATATGTCATGTCTGAAATAAATGGCCACTATTGATTTTATTCTTCCTCTATTCTAGGGATCTGTGGGAAGGTCTTCTCCGGAGATCGGTGCTGCCTAAGAATCTATTTCATTCACCCACTTAGGTATTTATTCCACAAATATTTGTTTAGTCCTTCCTATGTATCATGTCTCAAAATCTTTTTATACTCTGTGTATATAGCATTGAATAAAAAATGGACAGAATTCCCTGCCCGCAGGCATCTTATATTCTAGTAGGAAAAGATAAATGATTAGCAAAGAAAATAAGCTTTACATATAAGAAACACAAACACTATTAGTGACTATGGAGAAAGGTAAAGCAGAAAAGAGGCAAGAGGTGATATGGAAGGGAACTGTATGATTTTCATATCTCTGGGTGTCAGATATGTTAATACTGAATTTTATGCCAATAGACTATAAATTCTGTAACATAAAAAAACATTTCTTCTGTTTTATTCACCATAGTATTCCTAGCATAGACACAATTGTGGTGGATATATCCTAAATATATAACAGATTTATAGGTTGAACAAACTAGTGTGAAGGATGCTAACTACAAAAACTGACATTCATCTACTTCTAGATTCTAGTTCTAGCTCTCAGTATTTCTGGTGTATCTATTCCCACAGAATTTATCATGTAGCACTGACACCATTATTTTGTAAATAAAATAGGTCATCAACATGCCAAAGTAGAATTATATTTTCTGGAATTACTAATTCAGAATAGTGGAGAAAATTATTGGGGATACAAAGGAGTAGTCGTGTGGGTTATCCTCCCAAGTCAAAATGAATACATTTCTTGACTTTAGGTGTTACCAACTAGAATTGTTGAATTTTAATTAAAATATAACCTAGAATCAAATCAAAGAATGCTCCAGTTGACCAAATGCTAGAGACAAGTCTACATGGGTCTCTTGCACTCCTGTACCCTTGGCAAGAAGAAGCACTGATTTCCTGTATTCTGAGCTATCTTTTCAATAATGTTTGTACTGTGAAAAGCCTTGGAACAGAGATAGTACATCCCTCTTGGGCGGAAAGCAGGATTCATGTGTGTGTGTTTGTGTGTGTGTGTGTGTGTGTGTGTGACTATAATAAATATAATTTCCCCAACACTACTACCACTATCATAGCCAAGGTCACGCAGATTTGTACTCCATTATAAAATATGCAGTTTTCCTAATCTTGTGATTCCTCAACTATGACACAAACCTACCTCATGTGAAGCCTCTACCTGCATCCACTTGTGTCATCCCTGTAGGATATGGGAGCAACAGGAATCATCACAAACACAAAGCGCATGCTAGTTGCCTTATGCCATGATTAATAAAGTTATTTTTCTATGACCCAGGAGTCTTGTGTTTTCTGTCAGCATCCATGAAACTATAACTGATCAACTTGGCAACTTTCAAGAAGGGTAAATATCCAGATAGTTCACAGTTCTGGACACCAATATTCAGTTTAAAATAATTTCAGCAAAATGCTTGCTCTATATCTTGGAGGGGTAGAATTAAGTTCCAAAAACATCAACTTGGGTGATAAGTCAATGATATCTTCATTTTTACTCCAAGGTCTTCAGACAAATAAATTGTTTTTAGAAAGCAATTGAAGAGAATTTTTGTATGAACTGTAAGCAACAAAGGTCAGTCCCTCTTATATTTTATGGAAAGTCATGTAGCTCATACAAATACATTTGACTCATGTAATTCATGTTAATTATATAGCTAACATTAGTTATCACAGCAGTTATTACACAATGGTGTCAGAATAAACTCTAAGATGTTAGTAAGTCACTTAAATGGGAATCATGGCAATCCTTAGATTATTATTCTTATAAAAAGCTGAGTACAGTGCCTGCCCATATATTCAGTGCTTAATTCATATAACATATTTATCTATACTTTCCATAACTCTACAAGCAACTCCCTATATTAATTGGATATTAAATCATAGATTATTATCTCTATCTTAATTTTGAAGAGGCAAGAAATAAATCTCAATGAGGTTAAGCAATTTGACCAAATTAAACACCTGTTAAATATCAAGACGAAACATTGAACCCAGATCTGTGATTTTGTAACATTATAGGCAATCCAGCTGGACACAGAGAGCCTGGATTTGGATTGAATAATAACTTGCAATATTAGGTGGAAATTTATCCAGAAACAACTAGTGAGACTTTCAACAGGTAATCATGGAAACTTAACATGCTATGAGAAAGCTTTGGAGATCCAGTTAGGCAATCCTATACCATAAAAGCCTAAAATGCAAATCAACTGAACGGTAGAATGACCAGTCGGCAGGGGTGGTGGGTCCAGCAAGCAGAGAGTGCCAAACCAGCCAAGGCAGGTGCCAGAGGGCAGAGGGAGGGGACAGCGATCAGGGGGTGGCGACCAGTGGCAGTGGAGGGGCAATGGGGGGGCAGGGCCAGCTTCTTGCTGGCCAGTGTCGGCCCCCAATAGACCCACGAGTTGCCTCCCACACAGGGAGGCCACCAGAGGAGGCAGTGGGATGGGGGGTGGTGCCGGCCACTTGCCATCCAGCGCTATCTCCCGATGGACGTACCAGTCAACTCCTGCAGAGGATATCCCCTGAGGCTCTGGACTGCCAGAGGGCACAGGCCAGGCTGAGGGACTCCCCCACCCTGTGCCCATTGCATGAATTTTTGTACACCGGGTCTGTAGTGAACAATATCAGTGGGCCTAACAGGAGATAAAAGATCCAAACAATGGGACAGGATTTTGAGGGCATATTTCTAAGGCTCCCAGATAAGGACAGGATGACGTTCAAGTTTCAGAGAAACCAGCATACCAATAAAAGTAGATGATCACAAGCACTGACATAATAAAATTAGCATGACGCAAAGGAAAGGGTGGTTTAGGGGAGAGATTTGATCATAGGAACAAGGTAGGACCCAGATACAAAGGCAGATGGACAGAGCAGGACTTTTGTAAAGTGTCTTGATGCCAAGACAGTTTAATGAGTGAAGCAGAATTCTTTCCACTTTACAAGATAGAAAAGTTAAGAGAGAGAAACTGTGAGGTGAAAAGTATATCCATATAATAACTTAATATGGGGACTAGGGGTAAAACACTATGGGTATGAATCTACTTACTTGCCAATTTTCAAAACCATCTGAATCTTAATTCTTTAATATGGATTGGTGGAATTTTGTTTGGGGAGGCAAATGCATTTATGTGATTTTCAGTTTAGAATACAAATATTTTATATTATCAACTAGAGGCCTGGTGCATGGAAATTCATGCACTGGAGGGGGGTCCCTCAGCCCAGCCAGCCCCCTCTCACAGTCTGGGAGCCCTCAGGGGCAGGAGGCGACCCGGCGATCAGGGGAATGCGATGCCCCCATCACACCTCTGCTGCTGCCACTGGCCCTGGGTGGCTGGAAAGCTGCCATCCGAGGCTTGCCTGCACCTTGGGTCAGCCCTGGGCAGCTGGGCAGCCACCAGTCAAGGCTTGCTTGTGCCTTGGGCTGGCCCTGGGCTGCTGGGGGGCTGAGGGGACTGGGGGACTCCAGAGGCAGGTGCACAGAGCAGCTGGGCCTGCTGGGCCATGCGCGTGCCACCCCAGCAGGGCTGAGGGGACTGGGTGCCTCCATCTTGTGGCTGTGGGCGCTGCCATCTTTGAGGGCATGGCAGTCAATTAGCATATTCCCCCCTTATTGGCTGTGGGCACCACCATCTTTGAGGGTGTGTCAGTCAATTAGCATATTCCCTTATTGGCTGTGGGCACCGCCATCTTTGCGATGGTGTGAGGGTCAATTAGCATATTCCCTCTTTATTAAATAGGATTGTCTTAGATTTAGTCTGTTAGCTAAATGTATAAAATGAAAATCACATTTTATTTGCATTTTTGTTAAAGACAGTGCTCGAGGCAATTGTGTTTTGTTTTTTTGTTTGTTTGGGGGTTTTTTTGTTTTGTTTTTTCTCTCTAGTATTTGAGTCCAGATTCTAGTCAGGCTTCTATCTTGGTGAGCTGGACCAAATCATATATTATCCTTCAGGGGTTTTTTTTTTTGAAGTTTTACCTTAAGATACTAGTGGGAGACAATGGCTGTTTCTAAGTCTGTTTTCTCTGGGACTACACTATGATCCTTATCTTCTGGAACAAAAATTCTATGGAAAAATGGGGACTAGAATAACAGCACATAAGATAGAAAGAAGCAGAGAATCCTTAAGCCAATGTTCCCTATTTTTATTTTTATTGGCTCCACACTATTTGTATTTGATCATTGAAAGGGAGAGGTAGACGCCTAAGTTATTTGAAAAGAAAAGAAAATGAGACTTCATTTTCCCGTGTAAATCACATTAGAGAAAGGGGTGCAAATATGTTTCATACAGAAAAGAGCTAAGGAAAGAAAATGTACTCATGTAACTCTGCCCTCTGTCTCACCTCAAAGCTCAGCTTGTGGACTAGCAAAGTGGGTGTCCTGAGAGCTCTGTTTTAGAGCCTTTGAATATCAATACTCTTTCAGTGCATTCCCTCCCTGCCTGTCCTCCCCCCCACGCGCCCCCCCCCCACACACACACATAGCGTGGTGGATTGTTTGAGCTCCCTGGAGGCTAAAGAATGTGATTAATAATATAAAAGTCAAAGAAAAGCAGTTTTAGAAGCTAGCTATAAGACAAGTAACTATAGGCCTATTTTGTACCAGATATTCCCAATCAAAAAAATTAAAGAACTTTTTCTTAGTTATATCAGTTAATCAAATAATCTAAATGTATTTTATTTTTTGACATAAAATAATATTCCTATATGTAGAACTATGCATTGTCTTATGCCCAATTAATATTTATCATTTAAAATTTTAATTTTACCTTTCAAGACAAGCAACAAAAACTATTTGTAAACATTATAAAATGCCATTTTAAAATGTTTTCAAAAAATATATTTTTTCCATAAGATAATGAAAAATAATTACTTTGAAGTATTTTCTGAACATTGCCTTAAAGGTAATATTCTCCCATTTGCTAATGTATAAGGCCTCCCAAAAATCTCTTCCAAGAAATGTGCTAAAAATAAGACATTCTAATATATAATGATTCCCTCCCTAACTCCCACATTCCTGGCTTGAAGACAAATGAGAAGCTCCAATTCTGTCAAAAATTGATTAAGCACATTCCAAGTCTCATGTCTAGATATTTTCACTTAGATATTATTCAGAGTGTCATAGCTAAATAATTCATGATTTGCCTACCCTCCACACCTCATTCCAGATAAGATAGAGCAAAAAATCACCTTAAATACTCTACTTGATTAATTTTTGAAGACTAATCCAAAGTTACTAGACTTTGCAGCTTTCTATTTTTTTTCACATTTCATTAAATCTTATTAAATACAGCTCATTATTTTGGGTAAAAAAAACAACATAAAATGCTTGATACTGTTTCTCAAGAATACTTTCATGAAGATGTTAAGTTGTCTATTATATTGGTAGGAATCACCTAAATTTATATCCTAGCTTTTTCACTTACAGGTAATCTTCTGTAAGAAATAGAACTTTTCTTTGTCTGTTTCCTAATCTTTGGGGTGAAAATGATACTATTAGTTAACTTAGGATTGTTATGAATAAATGAGCTATTAGATATAAAGTGCTAAGCATATTAAAGTCTCAATAATTTTAACTATAAATATTAATACCAGGTAGCTCAAATTTCTCAAGATGATGTTACTCTTCCTCCCAGCTTCACTAGTTTGTTGAAATGTGAGTCCAAGCATACCAGCCACTGTAGATTAATTTTATTTTAAGTACCTATCATGTTTTTTAATCTCAGATAAATTGCCTTTCCAAACAATTTAGAAAATGGAACAAAATAAATTATTTACGGTGTGTTTCCTGAAGAATATGTACCTATATTTTTTAAGACAATGTTTTAAATTATTTGTTCATTTCAATTATTCCACCCGCCTCACTGACATTTAGGTTGGATCTGTTCTGTGTGTGTGTGTGTGTGTGTGTGTGATGAGTAGATTTCAGAAGCAGAGTTGATTAAACAATGTTATGTAGTTCGTGGAACATTGTCTTTTATGATTGAACAATTGAGACAAATTATATTTTGTAAAGATGATCTCATCCATCTCTCCAATCCCACATGCTCTTCTATATCACACTTCTCATATCAGAGTGGGGTTGTAACTTCTTTGACTACAGAGTATGGTAAGTTGATGCTGTGGACTTCTGAGGCTAGGTCATTAAAGTCCATGCCAGCTCTTTCCACTTGGTCCTCTTGGAACAGGCAGAACCCAGCCACCAGCCACCAGCCACCAGCCACATCGCAAGGCCGTGTGTATGTGTTCCGATGCCTGGTTCCAGTGGGGGCAGCTTTAAGTCTCCTCATCTTTTGATTCAAAACATGTGAGTGAAGACATCCTCTTGGAAACAGATCAGCCAGCCCCAGATGTTTACATCTCCAGGCATTTGAATCTGTTAAGTCAAGTCCTCAGGCACAGTGCAGCCCTTCTGAATTTCTAACTGACTTACCTGTGAGTTCAGGAAAAGCTGCAGTTTTATCACTAAATGTAGGGAAGATTTGTTACATAGCAATAATAGCCAGGACGAACACCCATTTTCATTTTATTTCCTTATATTTTTTCCTCTTTGAGCCATAATTCCACTTCAAGTTCCTCTCTCCTTCCACTGGCAGTTGCACTGCTCTGTTTTAATATGTGCCCCAGAATAAGTGCATATCTATAAGGAATGCTAACAGTTCCTTTTAACATGTATCCAGTTTTCATTGAAATAAGTGATTTTGCCATTTTTACCTCTATTTTTTCCACTCAGCACTGTTTCACAATCCATTCGGGTTGGTATATGTATAGTAAGTTCACCACTCCTACATGCTTCATGCTACACCATGGTATGCCATTATCCTATTTATTATCTAGCTGCCTTGGGCTAAATACCTTGATTACCTTCAACTCCTTCTTCACTAAAAATTCTTTTTAATTCCAGTATGGACTAGTGAGTATATCACAAGGAATATACACCAAAGAGTGAAATTATTGGTTCAGAGATATATTTATTTTTAAAGACGTGTTCACTAAATGCCATCAGACTAAATGCCAGTCTAAACTTCTACCCACAGTGCATGGAGTACAAGAATTTCCACTGTATACACATTTACAGATACTTGGCACTTTTTTCTGGCATAATTCTTATCTTATGGGATCCTGATATTGTTTAAGTTTAAATTTGTAGTTTAGTAATATAACATAGCATCTTTTCCGCCTTGCTATGAACTACTGATTTATAACTTTTGCCCATTTCACTTGGATTTCCTGGGTCTTCCTTTTGATTTGCAAAATTTCTTGTACAGTCTAGATCAGTGGTTCTCAACCTGTGGGTCGCGACCCCTTTGGGAGTCAAAGCACCCTTTCACAGCGGTTGCCTAAGACTATTGGAAAACACATATATAATTAAATATTGTTTTGTGATTAATCACTATGCTTTAATTATGTTCAATTTGTAGCAATGAAATTGGGGGTCACTACAACATGAGGAACTGTATTAAAGGGTCGCGGCATTAGGAAGTTTGAGAACCATTGGTCTAGATAGTCTTTGTTTTAAGCATAGCAAATATTTTCTCCTAGTCTCTAACAGATTTTCTTTAACAAAAAGCCTGAAATTTGATATATTCAAATATACCTTTAATAGTAATATTTTTTGCTTAGTTTCTTCTTACATTTTATACTTGACTTTATATTCAAGTATTTATTCCATCTAAAATTTCCCTTTGTGTATAATGCAGGTAGCAATACAACTTTATTTTTCTCTTTATTTAAAAAATTAGCCAAGTTTTCCCAATGCCGTCTACTAAGTAATTAATCTTTTCTTCCCTAAAGTTCAGTGCCTTCTTAATTCTATGCTCAGTGTACTGTTGGCATAGCTTTCTGTTGCTGTATCAGTATCTCAGTGCTTCTACGATGATGGCTCTGTGACATGGTTTAATATCTAGTGAATTAAGTCCTATTTTTCCCTTTTTTAGTTTTAGTTAGTCATGGACTTCTACTCCTTTATACAAATATTTAGAATGGTCTTCTCATAATTCTCCAAAGTCTTGAGTTTTATTGGAATTATTTTGAAGTTACAGTTAGAGAATTACCATCTTTATAATGTTAAGTCATCTCATTTAGAAATATGTTATTTCTAATTATTTAAGCCTTATATTATGGCCTACCTAATGTCAGTCTTCTAAATTGCTTATAGCTAATTCCTAGATATCCAATAGTGTTTTTGGGGCGAGAGTTTATTTTGTTTTGCTATTTGAATGGAATCATCAATCATAGCTTACTTTATTGTTCATTATTAACAGTGGAAAGAAACACCATTTATTATTTTAAGTGAGTATTATTGAGATATTTCTTTTTTATTGTCTAAAGTTTTACATATGTCTCCTTTTTCCCCATTTGAACCCCCCCCCATCCATTCCCACCCCAGGCAAGCGCCCACCACCCCAGTGTCTGTGTCCATTGGTTATGCTAATATGTATGCATACAAGTGCTATAGTTGCTCTCTAACACCCCTCCCCTACCATTTTATTGGAGTCAACAGGTAACTTGTTAATCGTATGTTACCATGTGGCCCAATTCCTTGCTTGGTCTACTGCTTTCTCTCATTTATGGTAGCAGGATGTCAAAACACACCATCAAGCCAATAATAAACAATCCAAAGGTTTACTATTTACTTGGGCATACACAAATTGCTGGCAGGGGACCACCAGCAACCAGATTTTCTGACTTCACTGCAGGGAGAAAAAGTCTCGTCCTGGGCGCCTGCTCTTGGTGGGGAGCATAGAGGAGCAGGTGGCTGCCTGGTGTGAGGACTCACCCACTGTAGTTGGCAGAAGGGAATGAGTGGCCTGTATTGACATTTTGAGTAAATGTCATTCTGCTCAGAAAGATACCCAAATGTATTTTTCCACATTACACCATCTTAAAAAAAAGATAATTTGATCTCTTTCTAACGCCCCCTGTGTTTTTGGAGGGCCCCCGAAAGCTGTCTTCCATGATAGAGGGGCAACATAGCTGACTCTGGGGCGGAACCTGCTCAGGTCTGACTTCCAGCCTATCATTTAGCAGCTGTACGACTTTGTTTTCTGTGCCTAAGTTTTCTCATCTGTATATGGGTGCTGTCGTAGTACCTGACTCACAGGTACAGAGGAGGATAACAATGGATTAGTATATACAAAACATTTAGAAGAGTCCTGATGGATTATTCTTTTCAGAGCGCTTATCAGAGTTTGTAATTATATCACTCTCATTAAATGCAATTGTCCTCTTGTGTGCAGTTTCAGTGGAGGGTTGCTAGGGACTAATGCTCACTGTACCATACTTAGGAGAAACTTGCTCTCCATTGTTGGCATTTTATTCCTGAATTAAGTCAAGCTCTTTGAGAACCACATTCCAGATTTGAACATATTGGCATTTATAGGACTGTTTATTCTAATTACATGTCAATACAATGCCCTGACCTTATACTGAAGGGCTTTAGAAAAACCAGTTCTATGAAGCACTTCAATATATTTAGTATAAAGTAGTGAGTGAATGTATATGTTGTTAGTGTTACAGGGTTTTATTGGTAGGACCACTGAAGGAATTCCTGGTATTGGTAAGAGAAATAGCTTCCATTTTCTGAACAATTCATTGGTTTTGGTTGTGGGGAAACCACAAATTTTCTTCCCTAATTGTTACATTTCCTTGGTCATAGTAACCACTAGAAAGCTATAGTCAAATTTATATATGCCCTCTAATAGGAGTTTAGGGTTTCCATGCTAACTCCTAGTTTCATTATACTTTTTTTACCTTATTTTTATTGTTCTCAAATACTTTAACAGACTTTATTACTTTTTAAAACTATTCCTTTGTCCTTTACAAGATAAAACATAAGAAACAAAGAAACCAATTTTCAGTATAGTCATAAAATCTTTTACAAAAATATGTATTGCTAAAATAGCAGAGGGAGCAAGAAGAGGAGGACGAAAAGAAACAATGTATATTACAAATCTGATGTTATACCATTTTGGAATGGTAAGCTGATCTTTCTTTGGGGAACCACACTTCTCCCTGCTCCTCCCTTAATCGCTCCAGGCATGAAAGCCTTCCATACCCTGGCCAGTGACTAATATGAGCGTGTGATGTGATGTAAACCCAACCAATTAGACACGAATGGGGTTTTGAGTGAAATCCTTGGAAAAGACTCATATGTGTTGTTTTTTTCTAATGAGTTTCTCTTAGAGGAGAAAATGCAAGCCAAGAGTTTCTCTTGGTAATCTAGACACCGTGTGAGGATTAAATGATTTAGATGAATTAAATGACTTAGGTGAAAGCAGAGAAGAGCCATGGGGCTAAAATCCCCATAGAATGATTTAAGCCTGAGAATCCAACTATGCCTAATGCATCCTGGGGGCCCATTAATTCCTAGCAAAATTTTAAATTAAAAAAAAAGGTTTTCTATGAAAGTGGAAGTGCCTTAGGCAGAGTTCTTTTCCAGAAAATACAGCTTGGGGCAAGTATTTGAGGAATAGGTAGCATATATTGAGAAGTAATCCCCAGAATCAAGGTGGGGAACCGGAAAGAAAAAAATGAGAGAGGGGGAGAAAGCAATACAAGGGTGCTTTCTAACGTTAGTCATCATGGTGGACCACATGGGCTCTATCCCCCCACCCCAGGACCTTCTGAGCAACACTGCAGTCCGTGCCCAGAATTGTCTGCCTAAGGAAAAAAAAAGAGGAATACATTTATGCTCCAGCTCTCATCCTCATTAGGCAAAAGATTTCTCCAAGATGTGTTAACTTCCTTGCATTTGCAGGGTTCACAGGCGTGATTGCAAGATGGTTTTACCAGGGAGACCCAGGCCAAAAGTGAGACACATGAAGTGTGGTGCATAGGAGATGCTGTCATCTACACCTGCACAAAGTGTTTTCTAAGCATAACTGAGTAAAAAATGGTCTGAGAGCATTAAAAGGTAAAAGAGGGGTAACGTTAAAGCTCAAACTCTAAAATCTAGAACTAGAAGGAGAGAAATGAGGGTCCTTCTTTTGTAGCTAGAAAGGTGACTAGCTTTCCTTTTTATAGATGCAAAGCATCTGTTTGAAAACTGCCCTATTGTGCAGGACTCAAACTATGAATTATGAAGTCTGGAAGTAGGCAAACATATTAGAGTTTTTGTTAGCTTATCCCTGTGGACTTCATTAAAGTCTTATTTCCATTGCAGTTGAAGCAGGCCTGTCTAGAAGCATAAAGGAAAGGAAACTCCACTTTGTCAAAGTTCTTTCTTCCTGAGAGCAGAAGTCCAAAGTGAATGAAAGATAAATAATCTGAAGATTTACAGGCTTAGAATATCTGCGTTTTCTGCTTTAAGTTTATTCAGCAAACTCAGAGAGATGAAGCAAAGCTGGAAGTAATATGGAGGCGTGGGATTCACCCTCTGATCCCGCCAAGCACCTGCCTGCCACACCCTCTCAGCCAGACAGACGTAGTAATTGTTCCCACTTTTATATATTATCCACTGGAACCACAACCTTCGGGCCAGAGCTGATTAGTTCTCCATCTTCATCTCTAACCATTCAATCAAAATTTATTGAGAACGAGACCTTAGTCATAGGCTGAGGGTGAGGGAGAGGTGCAGAACACCAAAGATTATTCTGTAAGAGATGGGATTCCCAGGCCAAAGTCTTGATGAATGATCTAGGATCCCTCCATGATCTTTGCCTTCGGAATTTGACCACAGGCAACGAAAGTGATATTATGCTCCTGTTTTGAGAGAGGTAGTTTTTCCTGAGAGACCCTGAAGCAGGCTATGTACTTGGCACAGCTCCACCCACTCCTAACTCGCTGGGCTCCTAAATCCACACCCTGTGGATGTGAGCAATAAAAATGAGCATTTTCCAGAAAGAGGCTCCCTTCTCCTTAAGGCCCTTCAGAAGGGATCATGTAGTAAAAGCACCAGGAAGTCTTCCTAGAAAACAGAACAAGATTGGCTGGGCATGGGAAGGGGATGTTGCTGGTACTTACTACTCTAGGATTTGTTATTAATTTGGGGCCAGTGATCACTGGGAGCTGTCTCTAATGCTTCTTTTTATCAAAATTGGACTTCTGATTGCAAGCTTGTCCATTTTGTCCCATTGTATGCTAATTATGTTGGAAATGATTAAATGTGACATTTAACTTTAAGTGGCTGGTTCATTAGTAACTACATGCCATGTTCTTGTTAACTCAGCCAAGAAATTATTCACCCCCTCCTCCTCTGGTTTCAGCTAGTTTGAATTATTTTCTGATGGTTGCAATCAACAGAGTTCTAGCTTTTTTATTATAGAGTTAACTAGAGGAATTGTTAAATAAATTATAATATATCTATTTTCTGCAATAATATGCAGCTATACCAAACAAACAAACAAAAGATCCTTTAGTGATATGGGGTAATAATCACAATCGAATCCATAAAACGAAAGGACAGAAACTGAATAAATAGTGCTATTAAAGTAATATAAAGAAACAATGAAATATGTATACCAAGTCAAAACTGTTTAAATGAAATATGCAAAAATATGGTGATTATAATACCAGAACTATTCTTTATTTCTATATTATGGTATTTATACAGTACTTTAAAATAAAATTGTATTAAAATTGTTTGACTATATCTTCATTTGTTCTATGATAATAAAACTAAAATTGTGTATATTAATGTTCAATTTAAAAAAAATTAAAATGTGAATATGTATATATAATTATAAATATAAAATATAAGGTGCCTCCAAAAATGTAAATACATGCTTTGAATAATTATATAAAGTCAATGTTTATTAAAACATATTTCATTTTTAAAATGTAAGAGCTATCAGCTATTAAAGTGTATATATATTTTTGAGACACCTTGTATATATTTATAATATATAAATTACTATTATATATATTTATAATTTTATTTGCTTTATTTTCTTTGCTACAAATTTGATGTAATGTCTACATGAATAATTTAAAAAGTGGTAAGTATTATTCATATCTGAAATCCTTTATCAAAATATAGTTGGATATAGTAATTATTATATGACATACCAGTCTGTTAGTCAATATAACCTTAATGATAGAAGTGTGAAATTTGTTTAGTCTTCAAGGTATAAATGATCCTTTTGACAGTGGCAAACAGAACAATGGTGTAGTCCACAGCATATAATGATAAGCAATTACTTTATTTATCACTGAAAAAACACCTCTAATTAGGTGCCTACATCAAGGCTTTGGGTGACCAAATAGTTGCTGTCATAGAATATTTACATAAAATAGAAATATTGTGTTCTTGGCTAGTTTCTTGTATATATTTATTGATTTTTAGAGAGAGAGGGAGGGCGAGAGAGATAGAAACATTGATAAGAGAGAAATGTAGATTGGCTGCCTCCTGCATACCCCCTACTGAGGATGGATTCCACAACCTGGGCATGTTACCGGACCAGGAATCAAACCAGCCACCTCTTAGGGAATGGGTTGACACTCAACCACTGAGCCACAATGGCTAGGTTGGTTACTTTCTTCTATGTAGTGAGACTTCGTCTTTTCTCAGCCTATAATCAATCCTTTCATGATCTTAAGTAGCATTGCAACCTAACATATTTGATTAATCTTTTTATTCCATATCTGTCTTCAATCCATTTGAATATATTCCTAGCTTTCTTTTCAAAGTATATCCAGAATTCATCAGAATTCAACCATGTCTGCCCACTTTATTTATCTGAGCTACTCCTTTGCTCAGTTCTTGACACTGTAGAGCAGCGGTTCCCAACCTGTGGATCGCGACCCCTTTGGGGGTTGAATGACCCTTTCACAGGGGTCGCCTAAGACCATCAGAAAACACATATATAATTACATACTGTTTTTGTGATTAATCACTATACTTTAATTATGTTCAATTTGTAACACTGAAATTGGGGGTCACCACAACATGAGGAACTGTATTAAAGGGTCGCGGCATTAGGAAGGTTGAGAACCACTGCCGTAGAGGTTTCTCAACAAAGAAGCAAGAGTAATTGTTCCAGATGATATGTTACATTATTTAACTATGCTCCTCAAATCCCTGCTATGTTAATCCATTAGATTAAGAACTACAGCCAGCATCCTCACATAATTTACAAGGCCCTAAAACAGGGGTGGGGAACATCCAGCCCACAGGCTGTACAAGGCCCACAAAATCATTTGGTCTGGCCCTGCCAAGGCATTAGGGGTGAGTTAATTAAATGGTTGACCAAATAAAGCAGGCTAATTTCTAGATTGATAATTTTGTATGGTCTGTGAATGATGTTATAAATATCCAAATGGCCCTTGGCAGAAAAAGGTTCCCCACCCCTGCCCTAAAGGATCTGGCCCTTTGATACTTTTCCAACATCCTTTACTCCTCCTACCTCCCTCCACTCCAGCCACACTGGTCTTGTTGATGGTTCCCTAAACGTGTCAAATGGACTCCTACATCCAGACCTTCAGAGCTGTTTTCCCTCTAGTCACATGTCCCTAGCACAGTCAGGCCATGGTCACCACACTGACTAAGATTACCACTCAGGCTTCCGTCAGGATTCCTCAAGGCTGCTCCATTCCCCTCCCGTCACTCCCCCTCCATACACTTATTACCTTAAAACATACCAAATAATTTTATTATGTATATTATTTCATACTGATCTTTCCTACCCTAACTATGGGTAGAATATAAATGCCATCAGGGTAGGATTAGAAAAACTTTTTCTAACTGAATAATGCCTAGAAAATAGTGAGCACTCAATAAATATTTGTTGCATTAATAAGTTTATGGTTAAATTCATCTCTATAAGGATTCAGTACTTTTCTGGACAAATAGATTCTCCCTATATCATTTTTTTTATTTTTACTTTATAGAAATGATGGCAAAAAGATGAAAACATTGTAAAAAAAGGCTTATTAAAACAGATACAATTAATATTTTAAAAGGTATTATTTTATCATTCATAACTACCTATTTATTTTATAAAAGGTATACCCTTTAAGCATAGGTTTAAAGTCTTACATTTTCTAAAAAAATATCTACAAAGCAATGAATGATGGGAAGATTATCTAACCAAAATATTAATATCATACATAATGTACTTTCATCTGAATTACAGTTGTCAAAATAAAAGAGGATCTTTAGAATGACTTTGAAAATTAAACAAGGTTTATTTAGTATTTCTTCCTTGATAAATGCCAACTATATTTAAATTAAAATAAACCAGAAGCAAAGTGTAGAGCTAAGATCAAGAAATCTATTCCAGCACACACACAAAAAAAGAAGAAGAAGAAGAAAAAAAGAGGTAAGATTAGCTGGGATTGAACTGCCTGCCAGAGTGGGGGGGGGGGGGACTAACTGCAAAAACCACATCTCAGGAAACATTTCCAAATGTTATTGAGAGTGCAGCCTGGTGGTTTCTGTAGCAATGTGGAGCAGAAAGTCTATGGGGAAACAGAAAAACAGACGTGACCATGAGCCAGTGACCAGTAAGTCAAGAGCACATCCCAAGGACAACCAGCCTCAGTCTAATGCTTTCAAGACGTTTGAAGAGATCTGCCTTTTATGTAAAGCAAGGCTTTAATAATGTGGAGTCTACTCTTTGATTCCAGATGTTTTTTTCCTTATAAGGATGCTATTCATCTCCTGCTTATTTCAGCGATAAACAGCCATCTAATCCCAAAAGAGATACAGAGAAGAAATACTAGAGATTTCTACCAGTTTCAAGATGCTGAATTTTCTTTGAGGAGACACTTATTAATTTGGGGGTATACTTTGTAAAAACATTCCTATTAGTAAAGATTCTAAATTAAGCATATGCTTGACAATTCAAATCATACTCAAATGTTTAATATTTTCTAATTCAAAATCAATATATTCACTCATCTGCAGATGATATTCACAACATCATTAACTTCATTACCCATTTGGGTAGCTTAAAATATTATATATATAATCTTGCCAACAAATGCATGCACCAAAGCAGTAGCATGATCAAAGCAGTATACACAATCACTGACTTGGCTTTGTGGTATTTTCCAAGTCTAATCACAGAACAAAAACTTGAAAGTGATAAAGTAAGAGACAGTTATACCCTAATATATATGGAAGCACTAATCTAATCATGTAAAGATGTTTTCTCTTCAAAACTGTAAGCTGGCCCTAACCGGTTTGGCTCAGTGGATAGAGCGTTGGCCTGTGGACTGAAGGGTCCCAGGTTTGATTCTGGTCAAGGGCATGTACCTTGGTTTCTAACTCTCTATCCCTCTCCCTTCCTCTCTCTAAAAAAAAAAGCAATAAAATATATATTTTAAAAAGTAAGCTGTTTTTTAAATTGATCAGCTGCCTCCTGCACGCCCCACACTGG
>NW_006300375.1:1031188-1031771 GCF_000327345.1 Myotis davidii
TTTTACAGAGAGGAAGGGAGAGGGATAGTTAGAATCATCCATGAGAGAGAAACATCAATCAGCTGCCTCCTGCACGCCCCCTACTGGGGATGTGCCTGCAACCAAGGTACATGCCCTTGTCTGGAATCGAACCTGGGACCCTTCAGTCCACAGGCCGATGCTCTATCCACTGAGTCAAACCGGTAACGGCTGTAAGCTGTTTTTACATCATATAAAGAGTATTCTATAATGCCAAGTATGGGTCACATGTAAAGATGAATCATTAAGATCTAAGTGGTAATGACTATCATTGACTATTAGGTTAGTATTGCATATTACTCTATCTACAGAATTCTTTTTATTCTGAAACCAAACACAGGCACACACACCAAATATTTTCAAGAATGTTTCCCCATGTCTAAGAAATCATTGTTCAAGGAACTGGAAAATGGAGGGAGGGAGAGGTAGATACACACATATCTATACCTTCAAGCCCTATCGCCAATTAATTAACAAAGTAATGACAACAAACAAAAATTTTCCAATAAGATGTGACTAGATACATAAATATAATGTCTATAAACAGACAAACATATATATATAT
>NW_006300375.1:1031820-1044033 GCF_000327345.1 Myotis davidii
CATTTCCCAATGAGAAAATGTTTAACCATGCTAAAGTCACCTCTCTTTTGCCAAACAATGTTATTTGGCAGACAATATTATTTTCAGAAAAAAATATAGTAGTTGATACAAATGTTTGCCTTCATTCTGTTTTATAAATAATTTTCACCATTTATAGAAAAAGTTATGTTGAAGTATCAGGCAAGAAGACCAGCAAATCACAGTTTACATCTAAATAAATGGAGACAAATCAAATGCAAGTGATTTGTCTGAGTAAATCTGTAGCAGAACTGAAATTATAACCCCTTCCTTGAAGCAATAAGTCTTCCTTGGCCAATTGCACATTCTACTGAGCCTTGCAGATTTAGGAATGGAGAAGATAATTGCTTATTTAGTTGTAAATGCAATATGATTTTAAAAAATAAACTAATTCAGAATTTCAGGAGTTGTGTTTTTATTTTTTCTCTTCAACAGTCTTAAATGCTTTATAAACCTCAGTTGTTAGCTTGTGGTTAAATAAAACATAATTATCAGATAAATCTTTGTAGTGTGGTCTGATTTTTCCTGTAGCAAATCCAAAAACCTGAAGCAGACTAACACATTTTCTGGTGCTCACTCACTGAAAGAAATTATGAGAAAGTGAGCTAGCCTTTCTGTCCTGGGGCAAATTTTTATAAGAGCTCAAGTTCTCATTTCCTAGATAAGGAAGAGAATACAACTCTCTTGGCATTCTTACAGTTTTAAAGCCAAAGACAAATATCAATTTTCTTAAAACAGAAAACACAGACCTATCTCTCTGTCCTCATGTCCATCACAGCCATCAGTCTGGTAATAGGTCAATTGCAGGTGTCTAGTTTCTAAGTTAGTGACATGCAGACATTACAGATGGCAGATTGGAATGGCAATACCCATGAGATCTGTAACTTAATCCTACTACGTGATGTTTTCATTTCATGCCATGAATCTAAGGAAAGGCTAGAAAAAGACAATGGAAAATGAAAGTCACCAACTCCAATCTTAACAATTCAAATAGAAACGAGAATGGCAAGTGGGAAGGACAGTACTGCAGAAACACTGCCAAGTTTCTTACAGTATGGAAGATCAAAGTATAGAGATTCACTTTGAAAACATTAATGCCTTTGTAAAAAAAAATTGAATCATGGCCCATTCTTCTCTAATTCTAAAGACTTAAGAACAGTACGGGTTTATAGATAAGAACACCCTACATATAAGACAAGTCTGAATTTCCAACTGAGAGGTTAGGAATCTCCCTCTTTGGCAGTTGCTCAAAGTGCAGACATCAATCGGACAGGAATGGTTAAATGCCAGCTTATGGAATTGGGGAAGGCAGTAAGGGACCTCCGTGGTTACTATTAGTCTCCAGATTATAAATGAGAAGGCACCACAAAGTCAACTGAAAGGAAATTTAGTTATAAATAAAGAATGGCACTTAGAAATGAAAGACTGCCTCCTTCATGAACCCATACTGATTTTATTTATTATTTTCTTTTGGTTTCTGATATTTTAATTGCTTCTCTTAAAGTTTATAATTTTTCAGAGTCTGGGTGGCCTATAACTCTGGGTTATGAAGTAAAAATCAAGAATTTGTGGGGTTTTGTCCTTCCGTAGATTAGCCACATGGTCTTAGGCAAGCTGTTACATTTCTGTAAGGAGTGATGAAATTAAAAATTGAAGGTATTAAAAAACTAAGAGTCAATGATGATAATTGCTTGTTCATAATACCTGGTATCCATCAAAGATGGGTCTGCTGGCAGACTTTTCATTCCTTTAGAGTTCAAATCAGACTATTTGAGTAAATAATATGAGATTACCATTACTCTTTGCTTATTAGTGACAAGTAAACATTATATCATTCAATGCCTAAAGTTGCAATGGAATGTTTAGGTTGAAGCTAATATTCTTACTGGAAAATATAAAAATAATTTAAGCCCTCTTCCCACCCAATTTATTCCAAATCTTAAGTGCCTTCTAGTATTTTAATTGAACAGTAAATAAATATAAGCTTATGGAAACTGTTGCTCTCTTGTACTTGTAAACTTTCTACAATCAAAACTACTATTAACAGTTTCATTGAAATAATTTTCTGCCTATATTTACTAAAAATATTTTTGTTGCTTATTTTTCCAGTAGAGTCAAATAACAATAATCTCAACAAATCAATAGGAATTAATTTAATTATAGGATTCATCTTTGGTTGTTAAGAACCTCAAGGCATAAACCTTTGAAAACTGGAATTACTTGCAATGGGACATAAAAATAGGGTGTGGGGGTAGGTGATAATGTGCATAGAGGCTGGGGGAGAGGTGACACCTGCAGTACCAATCTAGAACAACTTGTTATGTTAAGTGGGCCTTTCTCTATTTCATGGTTTCCACTTATATGTTTTGCATCATAATATCATCCTTATATGACACTTATTCTCCTTAATTATAATAAGCATAATCTAGCATTTCTCATTTTCAAGAAATAAAAGAATACCCTCTACTTGCAGATATTAGAAATTTAAAACTATAGAACTATAGAGATGGTTCTTTTTGTAATGAAAAGCAAACAAATCCCCCTGATTTTTACATTTTTAAATGTTTTTTATTATTCACTATTTTTTTTTAAATTTAAAGATGGTTCATGTTTATATCTGGTGCATTTCCAAAGTGTAAATTATGATTTTGATATTATTATTTTGCTTATTGCATACTTGAACAATAAGGACACTAGGAGTAATAAAAAGGTATTTCTTCGAGCCCTAGCCCATTTGCTCAGTGGGTAGAGCATCAGCCTACAGACCAAAGGGTCCCAGGTTTGATTCCAGTTGAGGGCACATACCTTGGTTGCAGGATTCTCCCCAGCCCAGGCCCTGGTTAAGCATGCAGGAGAAAACCAATTGATGTGTTTCTTTCACATCAATGTTTCTGTCCTTCCCTCTCTCTTCCACTCTGCCTAAAAACCATTGGAAAAATACCCTCAGGTGAGGATTAACAAACAAAGAAGTATTTCTTTGGAAGCATATTCAGATTAGAAATATTCGGAGTTTGAAAGTGAACCCTTGTGACATTTCTGCCTTCCAAAGCTGGCCTGTGGTGCTTTGGTGCACAAACTAAACTTACCCTCTCTAAGGTGGGGACATAAATAGTCCTTCTATATAAACGGTGTATCAGGAAGGGTACTAGTTCCCCCACATTCCCATGTCCCATAGTTCTTCCATTTATCTGGCCTCTGTGCAGAACTGCATTTGCCTTCTCAATGCAATCTCTGCTTTACCAGTGAAGTCTTTGGTAATTAAAGAATTCTGATTTTTATATCATGTCCTGTGTTTATCCCAGAACACTGCCTGCCAATTTTTGTTGACCTGTACTTGAGATTCTGCTTCACCTGAGAGCAAAAAACAATGTCTGCCCTTCTAGAATGTGAATTTTACTTCTGGCATTAAACAGATTTCCTTTGTGTGGCCATGTGCTAAGGATAAGACTGACTGCTCCATGAGTAGTTCTTTCTGCCTACTATGTTTTAGATCCTTTTATAATTTCCCACTTGGTAAGTAAGTCACTGAAGTCATACAGTGGAAAGAACAGAATTGGGGATCTGTGCAGTCTTAACCAAATTGCTCAAGTATCTGGTTCCACCTTCTAATTTTTAAGATGAACAGTATGCATTGGGTAATTCCCAAGGTCCCTTTCACTTATGAAGTTCCATGGGTTTCAACGGTGATTTTGTGTCAATGTTTGTTTGTGTTATGTTTTCTCTTCTTTCTCTTCCCCCTTCCTTTCTCCTTCTCTGCTCCTTATTTCTTTAAAGAGTGTTTATGCCTAGTTATATTACATTGCATTCTTAACACTAAAACAGATGATTATTTTTGCATTTGAAGATGCTCATTTATAACATGTGCTTATAACAAGAAAATGCTTTGTGTCTAATGCCATTAGAAAAATCCTCAGTAGAGTACAGTTGACATATGTTATTCTACTTTCCTTTAATAAGGACCCAACTTTTTCAAAGGGGCCCTGGCTCGCAGACCTCCAACCACAGGCAGCTTAATTGATTAAGACGGTAGCTGTGGTCCTCTGCCCTCCCCTTGGCCTTTGCTTTAAGGACATGCTCTCCACCAGGTGCTCTCAGTCAATGACTGAGCTTGGAAAGCATACAAAGACAGGACTGCCCCCGGGAGACACAGGCTCCCTTGAGGTCTTTGGCTCAAGACTCCTCAGTGGCCTTAATGAATCTTCCTTAAGACTACACAGCTGCCTAGGAGGCTTCCCTGCAACCTTTTTTCCATTTCTCCTTCACTCAGAATGAGACTGACACTGTGCTGTTACAGCTATCCCAGACATTCACCACTCGCTCTCCATTTTCTCTCACATGGTGGTTCACTAGTCATATCTTGCACATCTAATCTGGCAGCTACTTCTCAGAGGCCCTGGACAAACACAGACCCCCAAACTAGAGATACACAAATATCCCAAAACTTAAAAGCTAAAATAGAGAATCTAAAGACCCAGAAACTTGAGATGTATTGAGATCAAAGATAATAAAAAGATGCAGTGACCAACAAAATCAAAAGAGCTTATGATGTTGAAAATGTCTCTACATCTTTTCTTTACAGAGAAATAATCCAACATTTAATTCATTCCTACTGCAAGTCCCAAGTTGTCCTTGGCACAGTAATGTATACCATCTCCCTTAACACTCATACCCATATTTTTTGGCAGATAAGGAAAATGGAAACTCAGAGAAGCTGACGATGAACATATGCAGCTACAGAATGGTGGAGTGGAAATGTGAATCTAAGTTGCAAAGGCATCCTTAGTCCATTCCACACTATATTTGATACGGTGCTAGATTGCAAGATCAAGGAAATACAATAGGTGCCACGTTTTTCACATTGTTCTGTTTTCCCATGGGTTGTCCTCATTTATAGCTGCTTAACAAAAAATGTATCAAATTAATTGTAATGAATGTATCCGTGTCAAGTCTAGTTGAATGTAGCTTGCCAAAGAGACTCATCCTAAATGGCTGATTTTTTTAATAACATGAAAGAAGACATGCTTGTCAAGTTTGCAGAAGGCAGTATGGGCTTACTGATATGGAGGGTGACACATTTAGAAAGCAAATGGAATTTGATAGAATGAAATAAACTCAAAGCAGCAAGATGAAGTTTAACAGAGAAAACATGTGGCCCTAATTTTAAGTTCAAAAGACAATTTTGTAAGTACAGGATGTAACTGCTAAAAGATGAAACCGTTTTTCTTCTGCATGTAATATACGGGTTAGTCTTCTGGAATGACAACAGTTCATGTAAAGGTCCAAGATTTTACATGACCACAAACTTGATATGAGCCAACAGTTGCTAAAAAAGAAAATCTAATTTTAGAATGTACTAATTTACATATGGCATTATCAAAGGAAGTTAAACACATGGATTTGGAGGATGGTCCCTGGTTCTGGGCATCAACTTTAGGAGGAGAGTCCGTAAACCCCATATTACAGAAAGAACGCTGGAACAATGTCCTGGTTTAGTGTTTACTTATCCTTGCATTCAAAGAATGTTTAAATGCACACCTTAAAACAGGATATTGCTTGATAAAGGGAATAAAAAAGTGATCTTTGCACTCAAAAAATTCAAAGCCTGGAACAGATAATCTGAATATTTAGCCTAAAGAAAAACTTACAGGAAAATTCAAGAAGCCTTCAAAAACTTAAAGATATTTTGAAAGAGGTTTGCTTTTTAAAGCCTGATTCAATTTGGGCTGTTGGGAAGGAGGAGAAGGACGAGGAGGAGGAGGAGAAGGAGGAGGAGGAAAAAAAAGAGGAGGGCGGCAGAGGAGGAGGGGGTCATGGAGGGGAAGAAGGAAAAGATCCTGGCCCCAAAAGCTGTGTTAGAGATGGTTATGTTCCCAGTATTTAAGATAATCATCTTTCTTAGTCAAGTATTCCCAGCTTCCTGATGATGAGCACTGATATTGCAAAGCCCACTATAACCTTGGGCCTAAAGCCCAACTTCTGATCCTTTATAGAAAGGGTTGTATCTGTTGTTCCCTTTGAGCTGGCAGCACAGGACTAATTGTTACCATAGCCCACACCAGGGAAGGAATGAGGCCTTGTTAAAGGAATCCTCCTGGAAGCTGTACCCAAACCTGCTGGATGCTCGTGCTGCCCCGGAGTGTGTTACACAATGTAGAAACCATGCCTTTCCTTATCCTGTCTCTATTGCCTCTTTCTTAATAATGTTGCTTCACTGAGGTGAAGGCCAGAGACAAGGGCGTGGTAGGGGCTAGGTGGAGGTGGGCAAGAGGAAGGAAAATGGGGACATCTGTAATAGTGTTCACAATAAAAATAAAGTTTTTAAAAAAATGCTGCTTAACGGGCCATCTGATATTTGCCCTTCTTTGCACAGCATGAGAATGAAATGTGCTTCCTAATATAAATTAGGTACTCAAATGTTTGCCGAATAAAGTAACTAAGAACTGAACTATTATCATTGGGTAGACATTACACCCTGTTTCAATGGACTCTGTTATAAAATCAGAGACAATGAGACATGAATAAATGTGTGTTGTTTTTTTGTTTTTGTTTTGAGATAGGAATCTTTCAGTTCTGGGTGTCTTTGTAGATGAAGAGGGCATCACTTAGGTACATTATTGAGTTTATTTACACATTGGGCAATTCCCATATTAGATGGAAAATGTTCTCTTTGTAAATATCTAAATCCCTTTCCAATTCTAAAATTCTTTGGTTCTCCTGCTATGAACAGGCAATGCAAACTGCATTAAGCAGTTGTCTCATGTGATTGCTTGAATGCAAGTGGTTGGTCTGTTTATTTTCTCAATGGCAGTATTTTCTAACTGCATTGTTTCTACATTTATGTTACCCTCTCCATCCCTTATTTCTTAACTTTACAAGCGGAATTTAGTGCTGCAATTACACGTCCTTAATTACTTCCACATTACTTATCTTTAACATGTTTTAAATGCATATTTTTTAATCTATCCGAATTTAATCTTTTTAAATTTTAGAGGAAAAATCAAGTTTGGTAAGTAGTTAAATTTTATACAAACATACATAGAGATTTTTCGTGAAAGCAAAGACGGAAGCCTATCATTCTTTCCTCCGAGGGCATTTGCCCACACTATACAGTGAAAAGGCTACCCTCGTGTGGAAATGTTATAAAAGGTATAGAATTCAGGTCTTGAAAAACTCCTAACAAAGGATCTCATTTTTATATTCCCCTGAAAGATAGTATCTGTTGGCAGTATTGAACATAATAACTAAACTTGGCATTTACAAAATGTACCTTACTCACTTTGGTGCCAGAACTTCACTTGAAATGAATGCTCTACTTAACCACTTCATTAGTTATTTCCTATTTCATAACACAGCAAACAATGTAGTGAAAACAGTTAAACCAAAACCCAAATCTTAAAATCATCATGAGTGAGGATTGTAAAAATACTCTACCCAAATGGTAAAAAGATAGAATGGCTAAGTCTAGAAGAAAAAAAAATTATTGTACCTCAGAGACAAGTAATAACATTTTTGTGAAAAATGAATAAGAAAGTTAAAACATACCATCAGTTTTGATCCCATAGAATTCCCATCTATTTGACCTTCCCATTTTAGAGGTACTTGATTGGTATCTCACAAATGTTTTTGCAAGAAAATAGGAATAGCAGTTATCTATCAAACAAGATAATTTTATTTTCTATCTATTAGTCTCAGAAATTTTTTTCAATCTCCTTAAGTTCTAGAATGGAAATTATAACTTTTTTAAAAACAAGCCAACATAAGCACCATTAAATACTTACTCCCCTATTATATTTAATGTATAACAGGCATATTTGTATTAGCCAAAGTCTATTCTTAATATATGGCAGAGAACTGGGAATTTCATATTTTGAATGACACTTTAACATTGCATAACATCTAAACAAGCGATGCCAACAGAAATGCTCTACACAAGAACTTCAAGAATTTAGATAGAAAATGAGACTTTGAAGAAAGAAAGGAAGGAAGAAAAAGAGAGAGAGGAGGGAGAGAGGGAGGGAAGAAGGAAGGAAGGAAGGAAGGAAGGAAGGAAGGAAGGGAGGAAGGAAGGAAGGAAGGAAGGAAGGAAGGAAGGAAGGAAGGGAGGAAGGGAGGAAGGAAGGAAGGAAGGAAGGAAGGAAGGAATTATAGATTTAAGAATGAAAGATAGTGCCTGGCTAAGTTGTTGTTTTATATTGGTCTATTTTGATTGCCTTTACATATATTAAAATGGCTGGGGTCTCCAATGTCATTCTAAATTTTTTGATGAAAAAAACTTGATATACTATAGATGTCAACTCTTATCTAATAAGATCAAGACTAATTAACAATTAATTAAAATGTATCTGTGTTGATTGAAGTAAAAAGTAGTGTTTCATTAATAAACCACTGTATGGTTTCTAGCCTATAATATCCAGTTTTAGTTAAAGTTTGCCCTTAAAGATTCATAAAATACTATGCATGCATAAACCATCCTAAATATTCAAAATATATTTCCTGTCCTGGCCAGTGTGGCTCAGTTGGTTGCAGCATCATCCTCTGCACTGAAAGGTTGTGGGTTTGATTCCAGGTCAGGGCACATACCTGGGTTTTAGGTTCCATCCCTAGTTGGGGCACATACAGGAGGGGCAGATACAACCAATGGATGTATCTCTCTCACATTGATGTCTCTCCTTCCCCTCTCCTTCTTCCCTCTCTCCAAAATAACAAAATGCATATCCTAATCTTTTACATTTGTCTCAAGCATGCCTCTTTGACAGTTTTAACTTGTTTTTTATAAAAACAACAGTTTTCTCTCTTTTCATACTGCCTTTTCACCAGTTATGTAATACTTGATTAATTATAACATCTTATTTTAATAACAAATACAACTGGCATTACCAAGGTTTTTTAGAATTTAATTACAGTTGACATACATCATAATATTAGTTTCAGGTATACAGTGCAGTGACCAGACATTATATAACTTGATAAGTGGTCACTCCAGTAAATCCTGTACCCATCCAGCACCACTCATAGTTATTAGAATATTATTGACTGTATTCCCTAAGCTGTACTTTACATCCCCATGGCTATTCTGCAACAACTAAGTATAATCAAGTTTTCAAATAAGCACACTATCCTCTTAATAAACATAATACTAAACACAATCCCCTTTTTTCATCACCATTTATCTCCCCTGTATCCTCTTCCACCTGCACCTCCACCCCTCCACCC
Source organism: Myotis davidii (assembly GCF_000327345.1). Classification (NCBI taxonomy): domain Eukaryota; kingdom Metazoa; phylum Chordata; class Mammalia; order Chiroptera; family Vespertilionidae; genus Myotis; species Myotis davidii. Next base: position 1,041,052 of record NW_006300375.1, read on the forward strand.
TGCAATCACCACACTGTTGTCCCTGTCCATGAATTCCTTCTCTTTTTCCTCTTTTCTTTTATGCTCAATCCCTCCACTCCCCCTGCTCCCCCCCACTCCACACACACAGCTGTCCGCCTGCTCTCTAGCTATGAGTCTCTCTCTACTTTGCTTGTTAGTTCAGTTTGTTCATTAGATTCCACATATGAGTGAAATCATATGGTCCTCTCTTTCTATGACTGGCTTATTTCACTTAGCATAATATTCTTGAGACACTCTAATAGTCAAGGGAAAAAGTGAGAGTAGCATGCTAACCTTGAGTGTCTGTGCATAAAAAGACATCAGTTAGTATTTACCATATTGGTTAATGTCATTTAAGTGATGATAGATTAAGAGAGCTCTTCTGTACTTACAAAATGCTAGTAGTATGACAAAGCAGCCATTTGCTTTAAGAAAATGTTTATATGTGGATGTGATTATAGAGATGGACGCCTTTTAACATATGTACAGATAACCATTAACTATCACCTAGTTAGAAAGTGCTATTTGTTCCTCATGTAGGAATTTTTTTGAATCAATGACAGATCAAACAGATGGAAACAGCCTAATTTTTGATGCAACTTCAGTACCTATTATTATTTCAGGTCTCATAAATATTGATAATGCTTTCTTTGCTCTGGTTTCAAAAAACTGCAGATAACTATTTACTTCATCAGCAACAGTGGCAATGAGGTTTTTTTCCAAATTGCTTGGGCTTAAAAGTTCTTTTAAGAACTGCAGTTGGTAATGGGGTCAGATCTTTGATGTGATATAGTTGTAAAAACGCAAGCACTTCCTACATGAATCCCTGTAGTCCTTCACTAGGTCACTTTCATCCGGGAGTACTCAGACACAAAGTTTATCCAGAATGGCCTATGGCATCTTAATGAAGATAGGCATGCTCTGAAGACTCGGCCAGATTCTCGTTTCAAGACATTTGTCATTATTGTAGCATGTCAAAAACAGGTTAGAGATCATATTCTTACTTTGAAATTCTGCTTTTCCTTGGATTATGTTCTCTACACATTTTTTGTTGTTGTTCTCCTGCACTTTAACATGTTTAGCTACTTTGAAAAATAAAAAAGGTTGCTAGATTTTAAACAATCTATTTACTTCTTATGATGGATGTGTTGAACACATTGTAATCTACATGCTATAACAAAAAATGTCATCTGAATTTCATTTCTTGAAACACTGCATTAATACATTGTTAGAAAATTCTGGGTACATCAAACATGTCTTTATTTACAAGAGCAGTACAAAATGCCGTCTGGCCTTCTTTCCACAATAAAGAAGAAAAATATCTGGAACAGACTTCTAAAGGAATATATATATATATGCCAAATATGCAAATTGTCACCATGGGAATTCGACTGGGAGACCAATCGCTTGCTATGACATGTGCTGACCACCAGGGGGTGGCACGGAATGAAGGAAGGCCCTGGCTGGCAGCCAGAAGGCCCCGATAAGCCCTCATCACTTGCCAGGCCTAGGGACCCTACCCATGCATGAATTTCATGCCCTGGGTCCCTAGTGTAAATGATAAAGTAGCATACATTTCCCCCTCAATCTTTGGCATCTATAGGCAGAATTTCAAGTCTAGTATTGAATCTTGAAAAGAAACTGCCACTTGTTAGATAAGAACCAGCATTTTATTTCACTTAAGCATAGTATGAATTTAGTTGATTTGGGAATATATCCTTTCACTATTTACTAATCCACCTTTGGGAGAAGAAAATAGAATCTAATCTTAAAATATTTTCTCATTTAAGTCCAATGGTATATATTAGGTGATCATGCCAAATCAAGGAGTCTCTTAAATGTTCTAAATATAAAAATTATAGATAAAACAGGTTACAGCTACTGATACAGAACTCTCAAAGATAACCAGAAATAGTTATTAGAATACTAGAGGCCCAGTGCATGAAAATTCATGCGCTGGAGGGAGGTTCCTCAGCCCAGCCTGCCGCCTCTCAGTCCAGGAGCCCTCAAGGGAAGGAGGCGACCTGGCTATCAGGGGAAGGCGGCACCCCCATCACACCTCTGCCGCTGCCACTGCCGGCGGTGCAAGCCTAGGCCGGCCCTGGTTACCTAAGCCTCGGGCAGCCCTAGGCGGCTGGAAAGCTGCCATGTGAGGCTTGCCTGCATCTTTGGCTGGCCCTAGGTGGCTGGGGGGCTAAGGGAACTGGGGACCGCCATCTTGTGGCTGTGGGGCCCACCATCTTTGAAGGGCGTGGCAGTCAATTAGCATATTCCCTCCTTATTGGCTGTGGGCATAGCCATCTTTGAGGGTGGGACAGTCCATTAGCATATTCCCTCCTTATTGGCTGTGGGTGCCACCATCTTTGCAACAGTGTGAGGGTCAATTAGCATATTCTCTCTTTATTAGGTAGGATTATTGACTATATTTCCTATGCTGTACTTTACATCCCCATGACTATTCTGTAACTACCAATTTGTACTTCTTAATCCCTTCACCTTTTTCACCTATACCTTCAAACCCTCTTCCATCCGGCATCCTTCAAAATGTTCTCTGTATCTATAAGTCTGTTTCTGTGATGATTATCTATTTTGTTTTTAGATTTCTTTATAGATATGCATTTATTGCCATTTTATTGTTCATATTCTTTTTGTTGTTGTTAATCCTCACCTGAGGACATTCTTCCATCAAGCCCCAGAGATAGTGGGAGAGGGAGAGCCAGAGATAGAGAAACATAGATGTGACAGAGACACATCTACTGGTTGCCTCCCACATGGGCCCCAACCAGGGACAGGGATCAAGTCTGCAACTGAAGTATGTGTCTGAGACCAGAATTGAACCTGGGACCCTTCGGTCCTTGGGCCAACTCTCAATCCACTGAGCAGAACTGACTAGAACTATTGTTCATATTCTTAATCTTTTTTTTTCTTATTCTTCTTAAAAGAAAACCCTTTAACACTTTTACTTATTTTACCATTTTCCAA